>NW_025336347.1:13626145-13831590 GCF_004798865.1 Varanus komodoensis
CATTATTATTATAACATTTCTATGCCGCCCCTTGCCGAAACCTCGGGGCGGCTTACAACACGATAAAATACAATGAAATACAATAGCACATAATAAATTACCATTAATTACAAAATACAAAAAATACATTGATTTACAAATATAAGATTAAAATTATCAGTATAAATTAAGTAAATAAAAATATAGGAGGAGAAAGAGAAGAAGAAGTTGCCCTGGCCAGAAGTTGCCCTGGTGTGGACATATATACTTGCATCATATGTGTCCACACCAGTTTGAGGGTTCTCCTGGACCCAGAATTACCCCTCAAGTCTCAAGTGGACTCAGTGACCAGGAGCACCTTTTACCTGCTGAGGCCGATCTTCCAGCGGTGTCCATATCTGCACAGATGGAGCCTGGACACAGTGAGCCAAGCTCTGGTAACTTCTCACCTGGATTTCTGTAATGCACTCTGTGTGGAGCTGCCTTGGAAATGGTCCACAAACTTTAATTGGTTCAGATCAGGGTGGTGTGGCTGATAATGAGGACTGGCTCATGTGATCGTATCATGCCAGTCCTCCATCAGCTACGCTGGCTGCCTGTTGAAGCCCAGTCCCAATTCAAAGTGCTGATGCTAACGCATAAAGCCATGTACTAATTTTCTGACTCACCAGGAGTTGCCAAGTTGTTGTATTTGGCTTTAATTGGCCTTATTGTTTTTTACTGCTTTTATTGTTGCTATATGTTTTTATCTGTAAAATGCCCAGAGAGCCCTGTGGACTCTGGGGTGGTATACACATGTAATACATAAATAAAATCTCGGAAAGGCTTTGGCCAAACTCCAAAGATACAATTGCAGAGGAATGGACATGTGTTGAAATGCATTTAGTACATGTGAATTGAAAGACAGCTGTATACAAAACCAGGAAAAATGGGAAGCAGCAATGGATTTTCTGCATTTTTGTATTACAAATCCCATCACTGATCACTAGCAGTTTGAATTTTCAATTTGGTTTGTGTTTTTATATTCAGTTGGCAAGGTGCATATGTTAGTGCACTAAAACATGTAATCAAATCAGTAGAATCTTGATTTTTGACCCAGGTTTCTGATTCTCAGACTGAGAGATAAATAGACCTTACATAGTTATCACTAGCTGGGATATCATATCACTGCGTATCTCAAACACTCATCAGTGTGAATGTGCACATTTTCCTGGAGCTTTTCCGGAGCTAGTTCCTATGACTAAGCTAATATGAATTAATAAAACACATCTGGCTTACAGTTTCTTATCTTCCCAAGGTGTGCTGTACTGTTCCCATCTTTAATGTGAGTCAAGTCCTGCAATTGTGCAATACTATAAATGCAAACCACAATGTGAGATGGAAAGAACTGTGGTTTCATTTACAGCTCCATGCAGAAAGTTCTGAAGTCAATCAGAACATAATGTTCCACCTTCCTTTCTCTCTCTCATGGGCAGAGATGGGACCTGGTGGAAGAGGAGCCTTGTCCTTCTGGGTCCCTGATGGGCATCAAAGTAGCCCAGCTCTCTTGCTTTCCTTCCCTGGTGGAAAAAGACAGATTAGCTGTGAAGAGAAGCAGGATCTGGTGCTCCAGCTCTCCTTTGGCTGCATCAAGCCCTGTCTATATGAGGACAGAGTTTGGAGTGTACAAACCACAGCTATCCAATTACAGCAGGAGCTCTGAAGGCGCTCATGGGTTTGTGCTGAACATACCATCTCATTGGCCTCTGGACCACAGAGTTTTCTGTGATGTCCCTGTTTGCCAAAGCACTCACTCAGGAATAACCAAGGAAGAAACCGGCTTGCTTAGTCCTTTTGTAAAGCTTGTCTTCTTCCAAACGCTGCTATGAGAACAGCTATGATTCAGCGGTTCTCATCTTGCAGCATTGTCTGATCAGGTTCCTCCTTAACTTCCATATCCATCTTGACAGTGCGGAGGCCAAATCAATGGCGGGGACATCGCTGTCTTTGCATCCAGAGCCGGCCATGGCGTTTGTTGGCACCCACCGTGCTTCATATGCAGCGTTTGCAACGAGCTGCTGGTGGACCTTATCTATTTCTATCAAGATGGGAAGATTTACTGTGGCCGGCACCATGCTGAATGCCTGAAGCCTCGGTGTGCAGCATGCGATGAGGTAAGGCCAGCCACACACCTTTACTTGTGGTGAGATGGAGGTTTGCATGTGCTGATGCTCATTCTAGTCCCAGTGTGTTAAGTGGTGAATTACTGCAGGCGCCCAAATTCAGCTTGCCAGCTTATCTTTGTGCCTGCATCTTGTGGCTTGCAAAGGAGGGAAGATGAGAAATTCCTCAAGGCTGATACCCCACAGTGGTCTCTGCCTGCTCAGGCACTCTTGACAGCAGGTTGCTGAACTTCTTCTGGCCTGTGCCTCGCCCCATGACCCAGGCAGGCAAAGTGCCACCACAACTCGCTTGTGGCCTTGAGGCCACCACAGCTTTCCCTTCTCAAATAGGAGATGGTTTAACATGCTGTTTTTATCAACATTCTCCCTGCTCCACCATCTGCTGGCGGCTAGTCTGCAGCTGGGAAGTGGAAGAGAGGGCGAGTGCTAAACATGCCATTTTGCAGGGGCTGTTCCTTCTCAAGAAAAAAGAATCTCAGAAGAAATACCTGATTGTGAATTCATTCCCAGTTCATAACCAGGGCATCTTACGATAGTTGTGTGTTGTGATCATCAGCAAAGGATGGTCACACCAGTTGAGATCATGGGATATTGCAGAACAGGCCTCCAGGCAGGTACGCCATCAAATCATCAGCACCCGTGTGAGAAAGTGACTCTGAGTGAAAATCGTGGAAGTTTGTCTGCAACCGCTGTGAAAACATTGCACACTGTTGCTATAGCATCACAGCATGAGGAGGGACAGTTTCTGCCATGAGGTGGCGGGGAGGAGGCTGAGAAAGAGAGTGCAAGCAACATGGATTCTTGACGAGGGTACAAAATGGCTACCTGAAACCTGAATATCTGAACGCCTTTACAAACACTACCAGTGGCCAGTAGTACTGGGCAATGGTTAGAGTACTTCATGGCCTGTCTCAACCCACTGTGTGCCTGCTGGTTCTTCGAGAGCACGATGGAAACTGAATTTAGCTTTGTCTTAGATGCATGCGCCAGATGCTTTCTGGTGTTTGATGACTGAAAGGGGGGGCACACATCTCGAGACAACAGTGACATGGGGGGAAAGGGGTTCTAAAAGTCCTGTGTGCCAAGGAACAAAATATTTTTTATTGCCCTATACATTTCCAAAATGTAGATTTCTTCAGGGGCTGAAAGTCATCTGTTATACCATAACTATACTATCATCACTTTCTTGCTCTCTTCTGTCTTGCAATGGGGTTTTTCTAGTGAAGTTTGTTGCTGTGTTTGATGAGCATTTCTGACTGTGGTGTTTGTGGGCTGCCTGCTCCTAGAGGTGGATCCCACCCTTACCCATGCAGGGTGACCTGCCTGTGTTCCCACTGGTACAGCTGCAGAGTTCAGGTCATGGGTGGCTGGCTGTGATCATCATCGGAGCCTGGAGAAACCAGAAACAGAAGTGTAATATGGCCGCCTTTCTTCCTTTTTGGCAAACCTGTTTCCCTTAGTGAGTGGGTGTTGTTTGTGTGAGTGCTGCCATTTGCACCCCTCTCCGGTTCAGGGGAACAGTCTCCTTCCCTGTCATGGTTCCTCCCCTGAACCCCTTGCCATCCCTGTTTGCTCAACACAAACTTTCTGGTTTAGTTTTCCCATCACTTCCTATGTTTTTCATTGAAAGCAGAGCATCATGACCTCAAGCTACGTGTCCTGACCCAGGCACTCACCTGCTGTTCTGTCTTACTTGTGGGTGTGCCCTGCCACGGGGAACATGAAGGAACTATTTGTGGTCCAGAGCTGCCTAATCATAAACTTACCCTTGGCTTACCCTTTGATTCATGTATGACAGGGAAGGCAAACTTCTTCCCCACTTTGTCTAAAATGGCAAACCTTCTAAGATTTTACTTAGTTCCCTGGTCATGGAGTTTATGGGTTCAAACCACAGCCAGGGTTTGGTTTACATGAAAGTGGTGACGCCTACCAGTTTCTTGCAGGTATATTGTTCTGAATTTCTGGATCCCGTATACTGAAAAAGGAATGAGTGTCGTCCTAGGCTGCATTTTTGTCCTTGCACAGTATATGGGCCATTTTCACGACCAGCATTTCCATGTGTTGATGCTGTGGCAGAAAATTAGGACTCTGGTATCAGGAGGCTTAAACATAAGGGCGTTGAGATAGCCAAGCTGTTAAAAATAAACTAAAACTATATGACAAGAGAACAGAATTTGCGATAGGTCATAACAACAGCTAATAAACCCTGAGCTCCTCCTTTTCCTTTCCACAGATCATCTTTGCTGATGAGTGCACAGAGGCTGAGGGAAGGCATTGGCACATGAAGCACTTTTGCTGTTTTGAATGTGAAACGGTGCTGGGTGGCCAGCGATACATCATGAAGGAAGGGCGACCATATTGCTGCAACTGTTTCGAATCCTTGTACGCAGAATACTGCGATACCTGCGCTCAGCACATTGGTAAGGAAGCAGATAAAATCTCTCCCTTTTGCTGCCAGGATGAGGGTCAAGGAGTGGGAAAGATTCAAACTACCCTTGATGTGGATTTAGGTATACACTATTTTTATTTTTAAAACACGAACAGGATATGGCATGTCAACACACTGTTGCATTATTGTTTAAGGTGAAGCACAGCTCTAGGCTAGCAGTTGAAATGGTTTTGTTTTGAAAGTACCTGACAGGCCCTGGCATCTGTTTCTGTCAAGCCTCCAGTAACCACTTGGCAGGTGGAAGCGTCTAGCTAGGCCCACAGTCTAGATGGCAACATTAGTGCTGGCAAGGAAGAAAAGCGAAATCAGGAGCACCAGTGCCAGCCACTGATAGGCCTCCATGGTGCACCAGTTTCAAAAAAATGCTGGTAAGCTCCAGCCCTGCCAGAGGGGCAGGCAGTGGGAGGTGGGATCATGTGAGCAAGGAAATGAGGCGTATGTGCATTGCTTTAATTTTTGGTTTTTGTGCTAATGGAAGAGATGCCATCTCTGTGAGCTATCGTTGCAGCTCCACTATCAAAACGCTCATAAGAGCTTACACAAGTGTTTGAAAGCTGGCTGTGAAACTCTCGTCATGCCTGGGGTAATAATTTCATATGTTCAAAACTTAGGAAATCTCATTCGGAAGGCTTTAAATAGCTATCTTGGTAGTAGCATTTTAAAATATTGCATCATCCTAAGCCCAGTTAAAGAATTGAAGACACCTTGAGATGCTAAAACCCAGTCCTGTAGAGCCTTCAATCCAGAGAGTGAATGCCAGGCCAAAGGAAATGCTAAGTCAGTGCTATTGAGAGATGCCTGCCTTAGTTGCCTCTAGGATGCCACTCACAGAGAACCCGTGTCTGCATGTTCCCACTGCCCTGATTTTACACTGAGATTAGAAACATAGAAAGCTGCCCTTTATCAAGTCAGGCCTGCCTGCCTGCCTGATATTCAATATCCTACCCTTTTTCCTTTCAAGGAACTCAAGGCAACTTAAATAATTCTCCTCGTCCTCTAAATTTTATCCTCACAGCAACAACCCTGGGAGGTAGGTTGGCCTGAAAGCCTGTGACGGGCCCAAAGTCGCCCAGTGAGCTCTGTGGCCGAGTGGGGACTAGAACCCGGATCTCCTGAGTCCCCGTCCTGCACTCGGAACCACTGTGTCACACTGGCTCTTGGTCTAGCTCAGCATTAGCTCTGTGCTGACCAGCAGCAGGCCTCCAGGGCTTTGGGTACCTTTCCCAAGCCCCTATAGGGAAAGCACATGCTCTAGCGCTGGAGTAGCGTCCTTCCCTGCAGAGAGGCATATTCTTAAGAGAGACTTTGAGTCAGTCTGGAGGCATTTTCATGTGTGACACTGAAAAGTACGTTTCAGCAAATTGAGCATTTTGGGTCACATGTACAAGTGCTGCTGAAGCAAGAGGGAATTTGGAAGAAAACAGGGTCTGACTACAGGCTAATGCAGATGTTACATGTGGTAGGAACCAAGTGTCGGATGCTGTGATGATTGTTTTATTCTACTCATTTTCTTCTAAGCCATCCCAAGGTGCTAGTAGCGGATGGGTCAGAAAAGCTTTTAATAAATGAATAACTAAATCTAAAACCAAGGGCAGTGGGATTCAAGTTTCACTTCTGCTGAGAGATCATGAAGGCCACTGGGGAAGAAATGATTTCCTAGTTTGATAACAGACATTTACCTGGTTCAAAAGTTGTGCAAAGGCATGGTGGGTGGTCACTGAGGGTGGTTGCCATGTGGCTTAGAGTGATGTCAGAACCCAACCCAACTTTTCTATCGTGGGTTCTTTTTCTTGTGGTAGCTTGTGGTAGAGTTACTTTGGGCAGCTTGTCTGGGCAAGCAAATCCAGCAGTCATTTCAGCATGGGTTCTTTCAAATGGCAGAAGATTTGCTTGGGAAGAGCTGCGAAAAGCACCTCCTCACAATCTTGCTAATGATACCCCCTCTTGGTTGCACCTTGAAATGACTGCCGTCATTTACTTCTCTACATCATCGCTCCCCTAGACAGTCTCTTTTTTCCCCAACCTTTAGGAGATTTGCACAAATGTAACTTTATTTTTTAAAACTTTCAGAAAGATTTACACATATCTGAAAGAGGTCAGTAACTGAAGCAGAATAGTTACTGTACTTTAGTGAATTTTCACAGCCATCCCTGGAGAGGCTTGGAAAAAGTAGCATTAAATAGGCACAAGTCTTCCATAGTAAGGGAGAAAAACTTCTTACACCTCAGACAAACCTCCTGGAAGGTTAAAAAAAATCTGCAGAATATCATATACTATACTAATGACTGCAAATGTGCTCATCATGGAGTAGGCTGCTGAGGCTGAGCTGCAAAGGCCCATGGGAGACATGCTGGGTTTTGAGGGAGGTCTAATGAGGAAATATGCTGTGGCAAATGGGCACGCGTTTGATCTTCTATCAGGAGTAGCATGGATTAATGGGTGAAATACTGTAGCTTGTTTCAGGGCTGTTAATTAGGACATGTGGGCCAGCCCGCTACTTCAAATCTGTATGTAGGAGTTACATCTTTTTAAAAAAAAAAATGTGATTAATCTACAGTAGGCATAGGAGCTGCGATCTAAATGGTGAAAGCTCCACCATCTGCCACAGTAGGATTCTGATCTAGATCAGCAGCCCTTCACCTACTGCAGAGTCAGAGTGAAAGGGAAAGAAAAAAGAGAAAGGGTAGCTGCTAGATATAGATTTAAAATAGTGTCTGTGTCAGCCCTTGGAGAAGTGGCGATTGACTCATCTTTATCGATGCTTAAATGGTTTCTGTAGATTTCGTATGGTTGGCTTCTGTTTGGCTGAGGGAGAAAAACACCTTCCAAGAAGAGAGAAAACAGTTATGTCACTCAGTCCTGAGTTGTCTTAGCCATTAGAGGGAACACCCCGGGGGCACTTGAGGGGTGTGTCTCAGATTCTGTTTGAAATGTGAGAAAACGCATTCCAGTCTCATCCCAGTGGCTTCTGAGGCTCTGGGGAAGGAGGCAGTAAAACATAGCACTGAGCCAGTAAAGAGTCAGCATTCTAGCCAGATGCCCACAAAAGGACAGAGAAGTGTGCATATGCGTGGCCTTGATAATGAACCGATCTTTTCGATCTTTTCATCTACGTGCCGAGCCAAAAGCAGGAGAAAGTGCTCCTTCTGCCCAGGTCCTCCAGCTTTGCGCAGCTATAACCTTAGCCAGTTTTCTCCAGCTTCCAGCAACTCCATCCAGCACTGTCACTGAATATGCAGTTGGGGATGGTGGAAGTTTTAAGACATCTGAAGGGCATGAGGTTGGAGAAGACTGGGCTGGGTAGAACTTCAGTTGCTTTCCTCTGCTCTCACATTCCTGCCTCACAATCTTTCACATGCTTGTTGCATAATAGGAATCATTGCCCTTTTTTCCAATGTTCTCTGCAAATAGGCTGCTTCTTCCCTTCCCCCAAGAGAAACATATTGGCTGGCAACCACGTCTTGCTATAGCAATATATCCTTATGTTCCTGTTACTTTCTGAAAGCTAGTGGTGTGGGTTGTGCGTTTGCCTTCATGCTGAAGAAGCAGATCTGAGTGAGTGCCTGTGTTTGTGGTGAACAGCGTTATGATTTAGTTGCACAGAATGCATGGCAACCGTTTGCTAGTTAATGCTGCTCGGTTCATCAGGTGTGAACAAAGGGAAGAGATGGTGCCGGGACTTGCGCAGTGGAACCTGCATGTAAAGGCATGTTGTGGTTTGCCTCTTCTGTAATTGTTCTAGGGAGAAGCAGTGGAGGTTGGTCACTGCAGTGTCTTTGGGTGTTATGCTGAACAGGTAAAGGAGCTATCCATGGTGCTGAACCCCATCACCACCCTCAGAATAGGTTCAGTGCCTTGGATAGCTCTTTTCAAGTTCATACTTAAACCTGGAGTGGATACACACCACAACACTGAAATTAGAACAACCAGCCACTGCTGGGACGAGCTGTTGGGGCTGGGTGGGGGGAATGTCTTACTGGACCCAGACAATAACAACGGAAAATGCATGGGCAAGAGTGGGCAGATGTAACCAGTGTCTGCGAATAGATAACCTTGAAAGCAACCAGGATAGGGAAATCCCCTGTTTATATATCAGCTGAGAAAAGTGGGACAATCCTTCCTTTTCAGAATTACATAATAAAAGATGACTTATGAACATCACCATTTGGCCTGCTTAGCAATTTAATGACCTTAAGTGGTTCCAAAAATAGATTCCCATCCTCAAGTATATGAATACACATTGAATGTGCTCCTTCTGTTAAACAAGAACAACAAAACCCAAACCCAGCCAGTTTAAATGGGAAGTTCCTTCTGGAGCTAGTGTGCTTCTCTTGAAAGTTAGCAGTAGCAGAATTTAAAAACGGACAAGCCTGACAATATCTGGATTGGCTCATTGTCTATTCTTAATTTCCACTTTACTCTGTGGAATTCTTTGAATTGTTTTCTTGGTCATTAAGAAAAATGTCTTTCAAATGCTCATAAACCCCAGCAGATAGGGATTTTAATCTGAATTAAACTCAGCCTTGGCACGCTCATCTGAAAACATATGGAGGTTTGTGAGTCAGCATCTTCCAACAGGCAAGGAACTCATGTCCTTGTCTCTGACAGATTCTAGCACATGCCACATGATGAGCTGGGTCCTGGACTTGCCTTGTGTGAGAAGAAGGGACTTCTGGCAAGGGGCAGCACCCTGCTCATGGGAGGTCCCTCCTCCTGATTTTGGAGGCGTTCTCTTTGCCTCCTCTACCCCGTTCACTACCCATCCAGCAGTTTCCTGACTCTTGCGTAGCTTCTTCAGGGGACTGGAGGGGCTGCTTCTACGAGCACAATTGCTCATGCTTAAGTCTGGATCAGGCCCATTAATGGTTTCCCCACTGCTCAGTTCTTGCAGTTTATTAATGCACTATTTGTGCTTTTTAAATGATGGAGGTAATTTAGTGTGTTTTTAAATATAGATGAGAGGTCTTCAAAAAGTTTCTGCACTTTTATATTTTATAAATATATTTTATTTATTTATTTTGCTGATGGCCTTAAAAACTTGGCTGGGAAAAATACATCACAAAGGAAGGTGACTATGTAGAAAACTGAGGCAATTTGTTTTTGAAATTCTTAATAGAGTTTTAAGAAGAACAGAAACTTTTTGAAGAACCCTTACGTGTGTGTATATATATAATATTTTTTACTTTTCTTAATTCAGAATATCTTCTAGTGCAGCCTTTCTCAACTTGATGCCCTCCAGTTGTGTTAGACTGCAACTCCCATTATCCTCAGCTAGCATGGCCATTAAGGCTGCTCTAGAGCATCACCTCACATTCCTCAGCTTCTTTTATACACCTAACATTTCCATTTTACTCCCAATACAGTTTTCTCATAGTGCAATCCTATACAAGTCTATTCAGAAGGAAGCCCTATTGAGGTCAAGGGACTTACTTTCAGGTTGCAATCCCATCCCTTCTTACCTGGATGTGAGCCATATCATACTCAGTGGGACATGCTTCTAGGTGTGCATGCACAGAATTTCCTTGCTTCAATACCATTCTCTCTCTGTATGTGTGCGTGTGTGTACACAGAAGTGAGCACCATTTTTACCTACTCCAGGGTAAATGTATATAGGGTTGCAGCCTTACCATTACATTTCTGCCTTTATAATGCCCTCCAAAACAGTGGCCCTTAAATGTTTTCAAGCAAAAGCACCGGTAAACTTATGCAACCTTTTGGGACTCAAATTTGACCTTTTGAAGACTTACTTTCCTTTCTGCAGTGGAAAATGAAAGACTATTGTGTCAGTAGCTAACCCTGAACAAGTTTATATAGGACATAGAATTTAAGCATGGCATACAGGGAAGGAGGTGAGTCTTTCTTAAAGAGTATATCAAAGGGAAACTACACTGTCAGTGTAGTGCAAGTGAGGGGGAAAGCCCTTGGGATGCAATAAAAGGCCCTCCTTGAGCTTCCTGTCCTGGAACACTTCAAGATCCGCCTGTGGGCCAAGACACAGTTTGAGAACTATGAAGAAAATGTGTCAAAAGATCGGCCCTATCAGACTTACTTGGATGAGTTCCCTGTTCGTCTTGGGAAGATGAAGCACCAGATAAATCTTAATCTATTTTCTCTGTTTCCTTTCCCATGAACTTTCTAACCATCTTTCTCCAACCCAGCGAAAATAAAGAAAAGCTTTCATATCTAGGGGATGATCTAGGCAAAGTATTTCGAAGTACAATTAGTTCAACTTTCCATTGATAAAATAAAAATGTCACTAGTCTACTCTCTAATTAAACTCTCTGGGGATTAAAACACTTGATTCTTGTTGGGATGTGCCCAGGAAATATTACGAAGGATAGAAGGCAATGCTGAAAAAATGGTGTGTATATGTGCGCACACAAGTCTTTATTCCTTTGGTGTTGGATTCTCCATGGTTGCTTTTTTGCATGTAGCCCAGTCCTTTTGATTTCAATTGCTATTATAAGGGGTAAATGCTGGATCTCTTCATCTTTAGGTTATCTCCTGAAACGACAGGCCTTGTGGTACCGTAATAAAGTTGACTGGTTGGCTCTCTTTCAGTCTTCCATTTTCAGACTTGAACAGTGAAATAGTTAATCATTTAGATGAGTAAATTAGCATTTGCAATTTCAGTTGAACAGCAGTTAGCTAAAGACAGATATATATAGACGTTTATGCATAAGTAACAGTTTGGTTTTCGTGTGTAATGAATTGATCTTGTTCCCTAATGAACAGCAGCAATGGGTTATAGTAACCAACAATGCTTACATATCCCAGCATTGATACAGGGGAGCACTTTGCTTCAGTCCATGTGTCAGCCCTGGAGCAAGCACCACCATTGGCTTTGAGATGACTATCAGCCGTGAAGCTTTCTTGGTCAATATACAGCTGCACACTGAAGTCCTGTAGCAAAATGAAATGTTTGTTAGCCCACGAGAATTTGTACAGTCCAGGCTGATCGATTGGTTTAGCCAGTTATGCACTTAGAATAAATCGTTACCTACCCTGGACAAAGAGTTGGAGGGGCTAAATGCAGGGCTTGCAACAGTTGACTTCTGGGCAGTTGAATGCCAGCATCTCTTATAGTCTCCCTGAATTGTTTGATTCAAAAGGAGCTGTTAAAATGGATTCTTTCACTATCACAGATAGATCCAAGGAACCATGCTATCATACCAATCGTCCCTCATCAGCCTCCGTACTTGATAGGACCTCTTAGAACTAGTTCTCCAGGAACACAGAAGGAGATCTGAGATATCTTAACCAAGGAACGGCAGAGTTTGGATCTGAGGCCTCATTTATTTATATTTATTCCATTGTACCTTGCCCTTTTCCAAGGAGCTCAGCAGCCTCACAACAGACCTTATAGCCCACCTTTCTGTTTTAAGTGAAGATTTCCAAAGCGGTGTACAATAAAGTATGATTTTAAAAAATCTAACATCACAAAGTAGAAAAAATAACAACTTAGGATGTATTAAAATAGCAGATAAAATACATATCACTGTTTGTTGCAGGGGGAGAAAAACTAAAGCAAATGGAAAGATCTTAATTGGTTCCCTGAAACATTAGAAAGAAGTCAGATCTTTCCAAGGAAGATGAAGAATTCTACTGAAATGACCTTCTGAAACAACCTTTTACCATTCACTGTACCTCTCAGGAGGGGTCATTGAGAGACGGATGTATAATCTTAATTCTTGGGCAACCCATGTTAGGGCAAGTGACAGTGACTTCCCCAGGACTACCCAATGAGTTTCATGACTGAACAGAAATTAAAATTTAAAATTGAGCACCACACATCCAAATTCCAGCACCACCACTTGGCAGTAGCAATATGACCCACTGTGGCTGCCACAACCCTTGGGATGCAGAGGATTATGGGCCTGTTATTGAGGATGGGAGGAGCATGAAGATGGAGGATGCCTCTGAGCTTCTCCCCCCTTGCAAAACAGTTAGAGGGCTGATTTTGGCCAACTAAGTCTTCTCTTCCTGCTTACACAGAGAAGAATGACTCATATCACGGCAGAGCGTCTTTCCTTCCCTCCCTGTCCCCTGAACTCTGATTCAGAAGCTGGTTTCTGACCTCATAGCCCCAACTGGAGCTGTGAGGGTAGAGAGGGGGCACTCAGAGGCTGGAGGCCCCGCTAGGATGCTGAATTTTCCTATGTCTGTCTAGTCTGTGTGGAGCAGCCAGTGTTGTGGCCTTGCTCTCCTGCAGACAAAGCACATGGTCCATTGTTGCACACATCATGTTGTATGGTAGGGATGGGGGGCCTGTGGCCCACAGGCCACATCCTGCCCTTTGGCCTGACAAACTCCTTTCCCAGCCTTCATCCTTCTCTCTCAGCACTCGACAGGGAGCGTGTCCCCCCAGCTCAGGCGATGCGCATGGATGAAGATGGGTATGAGTGCTCGGGGGGTGGGGGTGGCACCACTGAACAACACTGAGCAGGGACCTTTTTTGCCTGAGTGGGAGCCCAGTCACTGCGGGCCTGCAGCCCCTGGCATCCTGCTCCAAGGCCAGTTTGGTCCTTAGGCTGAAAATGGTTTCTCATCTCTGCTCTATTGCCTTAAAACAGTTGCTGTATTTTACATAGCTGCAAGAGGGGCTCCTTTTAATCAAATGTACTCTTCGTGACTACAGGAATGCACAAATGTGATTGGCAACATAATGTTCTCTAAAGTCCTTAATTCCAAAGACCATGTTGCTGCATGTACCTGTTACTAAGGTAACAGCTGTTGTCTCCCCCTCCATATCTTTCCCTGAACTCAACTGCAAAATAAAGGCAGGCAGAAGAATCCAAGTTATAATTAACTCTCCTTCTGTAAAATACTTGCAGTGTGATATAAGAGAAAGGTGCGTGCGTGTTATAGACAATCCATAGGAATTACTCAGGGCCGAGCCCCGCCACCATCTCTAGAGTAGTCTCTTGGTCACAGTGAATTTCCAATGTGCATTGGCTTCAGCCCAGCCCCGTGGAGCAGACAAGCAAGTGGACGGTCTGCTCCACAGGAAGTGGGTAGAAGTGGATCTTGAACGCTTCAATTTTTCATCTAGCAGATTTGACAGGCATTTCATTACTAGGTACTAATTTGAAATGGAATCTTTCCATGAAAGCTATGAGAAGGAGTAAAAAAAAGTGCTCATTTAGACTGTAAGAATCACAATTCCCAGGAAATTCAAATGCCAGTAAATTGCTTTTAATTTAAGGAGATACACAAATTCAGATAAAAGAGCCTGAGTTACTGTATTCCCAATGGGTGAATATTGTTTTTTTGTCTTGCTTTGTTTATTCCATGAGGTCCATACTATCATTTATGGTAACGCACAAATGATTACCAGTCCCTTGTTTCTTTGGATTAGCTTTTTAATCACAATACCTGCCTCCTAACCCTTGGGATGAGACAAATTGTACACTGTAATAAAACCATCCACACAGGAAACTATGCTGTAGTTGATCTCATGTTTTGTTATTGGATTGTGCTTTACAGCAGCGATGGCCAACTATAGCAGCCTATAACCTAGATACAATTCCCAGGCAAATTTGATCAGTTCTTTGATCCCTTTTTACCTGTTATGGCAAAAAATGCCCCCAAAGTAAGGAGAAAAATCAATGCTTTCAAGCTGCAAGAAACAGGTATCTTTCATATTGGTAATTTGTTTTCTTCTCCAAAGGAAGGAGTTCAATTCCTGTAAGCACAGACCCTCCAATGTTTCCATAAAGAAAAAGAAAAAAAGCATGAATTCTCACATCAGTAAGCCTTGCATAATATTAGACATTGTGAGGAGCTCTTCTTTGCCTGCTTACACTTGTAATTTGCCTTGCAATTTAAGTCCTGCACTGGCTTCCAAAGTCAAATGAACACAACAAAGAGTCTTGTGGCACCTTAAAGACAAATAAATTTATTGTGGCATAAGCTTCCATGGACTACTTCTAACAAGCTTCTTTTAGAACTTGAAGAATGAAGGGGAGAGATAGTTGTTACTGTCAAGACTGGCTATGTACTTACTATGGGATCACTTCAGCTCAGACACCCTCAAGTAATATCTTGTATCCCAGTAGTCAGTCCTACATCAGAGAGTGGGAAAACTGTGCAGCGATAGTATTTGAACAGGCAGGCAAGACTTGACTAGGCATAGCTTGCTCGTGCAGTTAAGGCTGTGATGCTATAAAAAGATAATTGTCCCACAATGTATGTTCCTACTTATCAGTTTGAAATGAACTTTACCAGCTGTAGCCGCTGAAACTGACTGGTGGCTGAGAAGTCTTGTGTGTACGCAGGCAAGAAGCACCTGCGTCCTGCTCTGAAATTTAACTGCTAGAGGCTTGGAGGAAGGAGCTGAAATACCGAGCGGCTGTGGTGCCTAGTGCACGCACACTGACCTCTTTCTGAAAATCACCTTCCAAAACTTCCCCCGAGGAAGAGACACAAATGGAGAGTTCTAAGATCATGTATAAGCTGCCTTGGATTCCTTGAAGGGAAAAGGGGGGTACAATTGTAATCAATGAATTACAGACATGTCTAGGTGGCCTTCCATTCTGGGTCTGTCAGGTATTCTAACCACTTTGGTAAAGAGTTACAATTAATTATAATTATTTATAATAACTAACTAATCTGTACATGTGTACAACTGTATAGTACATTTCTGTGGTTGGCCTTGGAACTGATCCTTACCTGTGCTCCCATCCTTCACCAATGTGGTACCCACCAGATGTGTTGGACTGCAACTCCCATCCTCCCCAGCCAATCTGGGAGGCACATCTGGAAGGTACTGGGTTGAGGAACATCTAGACGATTGTTCTAATCTGTTTTTATTCTGAAAGTGCTGCTTTGTACTTAAACACACACCCAGTGAAGATATGTGGAGAAACCAACTTCATGGGCTTGCATTTTTAACTCACAATCAAGACCACTGGGCTAATTCTTCTGTGCTGAATAGAGTGGCTGTGATCTGTGTTAATATCACTGGCAGGTAGTCTGACCTGCAATGTGTAAGCAGCGGAACCTTCTCTGATCAGAACAGTGTATCTTATTGTTAAGACCACAATGGGTTTAAGTCTTTTGGAAACCCACAGGGACAGTTAAGCCCAAAAGCAAGGTACATGTTGTTCTTCTCCCACACCCTCCTTTCTTCCTGCTGTTTCTCGCTGGCAGGTTGATGGCAAAACTAGCAAGCAGGGTGATTCCCTGGGGATTCTGTTTTTCTTCTTTGTTTTGAGCAAGCAGCTGGGATAGAGCAAACGGGATTGTTATTAATTTTGAGGAGTCTGCAGCAGAACAAGGGAGCTGATCAAATATGCATAGAGAGGAGTTCATGTTTTACTGCTTATCTGAAATAGATGGTTGCCATAACGTTCAGGGAACATTATCACTTCTGAATTTGGGAACATGAAATAGTGCCCAAGTAGATTTAATATTGTGACAGCAACATCCAGCTTAGTTGAGTGTCACCTCTAGAATCCTGCAATGACAAAAGAGCACATCCTGCACTTCAGATATCCTTCAAATTCTGCAGTTATTGTAAAGTAAGTTCACATTGGCCTTGCTGAACTGGAAATGTGAAACTTTTTGTACATTTTTTCTAGTGTTTTAGTTCATTTATGCAGAAATATTAGTTCTGTTTTCCTTTCTGTTTTCCATTTTTTGACATGGATCACAAATCACACAAAATACAAAAGCTGGAAAATGGTAAAGAAAAGATCCATGTGTCTGCTGTTTCCTGCCCTCTCATGTGTGTCTCTCTGGACATGGGTCCAGGTGCTGACTTTCCCTTCCCAGCTGGTGGCCATCCTGTTTATGGGGGAAAGTAGTATGTTCCTCTCGGTTTGCTTATCATGTTGACTGAATCAGACCCTTACATTGCAATCCCAGAAGGAAATCTCACTGAGTACAGTAGGCTTACTCCCAAGTAAGGATGCATGGTAGTCCATGAGTATAGAACCAAAACCTAGCAATGCAATCCTTATACAAGCCTCCCCAGAAGTGAGTCCCACAGAGTTCAAAAGGGATGAATCCCAGGAATGTTTGTATTGGATTGTAGCCTTAATGTATTACTAGAAGGAGTAGAAAGGAATATAGAAAGGGGCTGTGCATAAAATCTTAACATCCCTTGACTACAAGACCTATTCTAATCACTTGGAGCAAAAAGGATAATTTAGCAGAAACTGCCAACATTATTTTAGATTATTTTTCCTCTGCAATAACAATGACTAATGACCTACTTAAAAAGAAGAGGAACACAAAGAAGAAGAAGAACAAAAGCTGGAGTCTAAAAATAGAGTGTGGTACCTGATTTTGGATTGGATGATGTATTTTTAAAGACTGTGTCATTGCCATAGCCATTTTGTGTTCTGTATTCCCTGAGTCTGCTCCACTTGAACGCCTCCCCCCATCATCAGAAAATATTATTATGTTTTCCCTTGTTTTTGCTTTTTCCAAGCAAAGTGCATGCACACGGGGCAGGCCCATCCTTAATATGCCTTGTGTACTTTGGGCCTCAGTCTCATCCTCATCCAGATGCACAGGGCTCTGTAATACTGAAAGTATTTCTCTTCCTTTTTCAAAGGCATCGATCAGGGCCAGATGACGTACGACGGCCAGCACTGGCATGCCACAGAGACCTGCTTTTGTTGCGCACAGTGCAAGAAATCCCTGCTGGGGCGGCCATTCCTGCCAAAGCAAGGGCAGATTTTCTGCTCTAGAGCCTGCAGCATGGGTGATGACCCCAACGGCTCCGATTCCTCGGACTCGGCCTTCCAAAGTGCCAGAGCCAAAGAATCGCGGCGGAGTGCCAAGATTGGCAAGAACCGGAGCAAGGGGGAAGAGAACCCCGCCAGCCAGAGCAGCCAGCTGCAGGTGAGCTCCAGCAGGCTGTCGGCCGATGTGGACCCCCTCTCCCTGCAGATGGACCTGCTGAGCTTGTCCAGTCAAACTCCGAGCCTGAACAGGGACCATGTATGGAGAAGCCGAGATGAACTGTACCACTACGGGGGCAAGATGGAGCAAAGTCAGTCACAGAGCCCTTTGCAGCTGCTCAGCCAGTGTAATATCAGAACTTCCTACAACCCAGGGCAGACCCCGAGTGCCCAGCAGGAGCTCTGGGGTAAGCATTTCAGCAACCCAAAGAGAAGCTCCTCTCTGGCCATGAAAGGACATGGCGGCAGCTTCGTCCAGGAGTGCCGAGAAGACTATTACTCAGGAAGGCTACGGTCCCAGGAGAGTTACAGCGACATGTCCAACCAGAGCTTCAGTGACACCCGCGGGAGTTACAAAGTCTCCAAGTACGACCAGGAGGAAGACGGCAGCCTCTCAGCCCAGCATTGCCGCACCCGGCACCCAATCAACGCGCTGAAGTTTACTGAGGAACTGACGCCCACAGAGCAGACCCCGCGGGGATCCATGGAGTCCCTTGCTCTCTCCAACACCACAGGTAGGTCATGGCTTTAAAAGGTGGCGCTTTACTGTGGCTTCATCGGGATGCGGGGTGGGGGAATCGGGCTCATAATACGTAGCTGTGCTTTGCGTTGGTGAAAGACAAGGGTCCAATTCTGATCCTTTCTCAGACAAAGTGCATCAATGGGCAAAACATGATGCTGCAGCAAGTCAGGATGATGCCATCACATTAAGTAAACATTGCTGCAACGAAGGGGGTGCGGGCATTTATTTATCTAGTTATTTAATTAGAATTTTATATGCCACTCCATATTCTGGTATTGAGGTTCCAAAGCAGGGAACAGTAAACAATAAAACCGATAAAAGAATAGAACGATATGTTAAAAAGAGAATTAACAAAATGTAGCTGGTTAGTACAAGAAGCCTTCCTGAAACGAGTGTTTTCAGGAGGCACTGAAGTCAGCACAGGGTTGGTGCCTGCCGGACCTCCAGAGCTGCGAGTTCCACAGAAGTGCAACTGACGGCCCCTGTCAGGGTGGGCTCCAAGCCGGGCCGGATCTGCATGGAGCCACCAAGGAGATGCTGTGCAGCGACCTCGGCAGCCAGGAAGGTTGATGAGGGAGGAGGCACCCTCTCCAGCATGTCCCAACCAACATGGCATTGACTAGGTTAGATTAAACATGCTGCATGGCATTCTATAAACTACACCCCAGGCTATAGGAATAGCCCCTTATGAGATAATTATATGGAAGCCTCCTTCTCTGGAGAGTGCCTGCCTGCCTAAGAGTTGTGATCTGGTTTTGTGTCCCTGCTAGGCAGAGAGCAGCACTCAGTTTAGTTCAAGGGAATGATGTCTGGGGGGTTGATGCCCCAGAGCAGGAGTGGGGAACAGCAGGCCCACAGGCCTTGGTCCCCATAATCTTTCCCCTGACTGGTGGATGTTTGTGGTTTCCCAGCTTTTGTGCCATTTCCCTCACTCCCAGTTGTGAAAAGTTGAAATGCCACCCCTAAGGCTTACTGAGTGTCATGAAGGCTTTAAGCTAAAATATGCTCTGTTTTTGTCCTCGATCCTTTCTCTCTTGGCCCTGATGTGGCCCTCAGGCTGCAGAGGGTTCCACACAATCATGCCGTGGTAAACACACCACACTGCTGTGCAGATTTCTCCAAGAACCCTCATTGCTTACTGGGTCTGAGAGCTCGGGGCAGAACAATGGAAGGCACGTGCCCCCGAGGCCCTCCTTTCTCCTCCCTGCTTGTTCATCCCTGGCCACGTTTCTTGTGCAGTGAGAACCAGGTGCTTCTTCTGCTCCGTGGGTGCGCTCCCCTTTCCGAGGGGACCAGCTCCACTACAGATAGAGGCAAGAGCTGAGAGGGAATCTCAGGGATCTATCACTTTAGTAGATCCCTGAGATTTTTCCCCCCTCAGTGCTGCCACCTCGGTTGGCTACCGTTAGCTTACTGGAATTCTTCTTCACGTCTCATCCTCGCGATGTGAGTGTGCTCTCGCGTAAAGTAGCAGCCACAGCCCGCACCAAGCGTGGCGGAGAATGACGTTGCTGTTTGCGCTGCAGCACCTGCCAGGTGAGGCTTAATAGGGAAGAACCAGGAGAAGCCAGCCTCTGCATCGTAGCGAGTTCTGGAGTGAGAGAGGTCTCTGCAGCCTTACACAGAAGCGACTGTTGTCAAGTGCGATGCTGACTCTCATAGAGTGATGCAGGCGGCTGCTCAGGAAATTGCACGTCTGTGTGGCAGCCTTTTGTTTCTACACGGTTTCTTATCGATCTGGATTTCTCTCTGAAGCAAGCTGTGGTCTCATGCGGCTCTGTTGCTTTTGTCTTCCTCTTATCTTCTTGCCGTGGAAAGAAAGGGTATTGCGGGGCGGGGGCAGCTTTCTGAGGGAGGCTTGTCCTTCGAAATGTCTGTGTATGAAATGCTTTAAAAATCCATGCAGTACTCAAGCACACATGAACATAGACTGCTTTGCATTTCTTAATGTGGATTCTGCATGGTCCAGTCCAAATTCATCATAGGTAAGACAACGGAGGGAGCGGGGGGAGAGATGCCGTGGCCATGGAGTAACTAGTGAGCCACCCCACTGGGCAGATTTTCCAGATTATGCTCCCTGGTCCCGCTTGCCATGGCACCTGAACCCTCGTGGCACGGCTGGTTTGACAGCAGCCTTCAGACAACCCACAGGCTCTTGTTCGGATGACATGGCAAGCCCTGCCAGTAAGGGAGATCGGGGAAATTTGACCAGCATTCATGGTGGGGGTCATAGACCACTGTGACTTACCTCCTTCACTGCAGTCATGGGGACTGGCCAGTATTAAGGGATAAGTATGAGCCAACATAGTTAGACATATTTAAGGTTGAAATTGAGGATTGTGGGATTAGTAAGTGAAAAGCTCAAAGATGGAAGCTGCTCTGTATGCTTTGAATTTTCCTCCTTTCAAACAGGACGATCCATCATTTCCTAAAACCAAAGCCAGTTGTATGTGCATCCTTTAAAAGCTCTAATAAAGCTATTTCCATCCTCCTCACAACGAAGTCTATCCCTTGACCCCATAGCTTAGAGGAAAAGAAAAGTGTTGTGTTTCTGCTGTGTTTGCTTTGAAGCAGTCAAGTGTGTATCTTACATTGCACTTTTGGAATATGATAAATGATATACTATTTTACTGAAGATGGGTGCTCAGAGATGTAATGCAGGGTCATGGTGTTCATCTCTTAAAATGCAATTTTAACAAGGGAGGTAATTAGGGAGCAGAAGAAAGAGGTAAGCAGGAATATAACTGCCTTTTCCTGTGAGCTTGGCTCATATTTATCCTATAAGTTTCCACTGCCCTTTCCCTCTCTTCTATGCTGGTGGTACCAACTGTATTTAGACAGCATTGTAACTCACACTCCAGGGTTGAGTGTTGGTTGTTGAAGTGTGGATTGTTCTTGAACCATGGACTATCATGTTGACTGATTGAACCCAGACATGCAAACAAACCATTGTTAGCTATGAACAACCCACAGTTACAGTCCAACATTAAACAATGCTTTCTCTTCATGGATTATTTGTGGTTAACAATAATGGTTTGTTAGCATGGCTGGGTTCGGACAACACAACCTGATTCAACAACAATCTACACTCAACCCTTGACTGGGGTTTCATGTTAAGCGGACTCTGTGCATCTCCCTTCAAGGATAGCGGAGTTCAGTGGCTATGTAGCCATGCCAGTCGACTGAATAAGCACCTGCAAATCTCCAGTATTTGTAACTACTGCAAGAAATGCCTCCTTGATGGGATTGTTCTCTTTTTCTAGAAAAGACACAGTTTTTATTTTCCTGCTGCTAGTCATGGAACTTATTTCTTGGTAAAAACGGCAGGTTAGCACAGCCTATTCCATCTAGCTCTTAGATGGTTTGCACTATAACTTCCATCCCCTCAGCATGGCCCATTGTTGGGGTGATGGGAATTAGTGCCCAAAACATCTGGAAAGCACCAGTTTGGGGAAGGCTGGACTAGCAAATAGTGAGACAGGAGTTCTTTTGCTGCCTGCAGCTGCAAAAATACCAGTTCCCTTTCTGTTTTTGTAATATCCCTTGAAGACTGCAGATGTTCCCATCAGAGGGCAACAGAAGTCACTCTCTGATGGCAGTGTCTGATGGCGACACACACACACACACACCAGGATGCATGATTGTCTGAAGGAGCGCTTACATCTATATGTGCCCGGCCACCCCTTGAGATCTGCGGGAGAGGCCCTTCTCCGGGAACCCTCCGTGAAGGAAATTAGGAGGGTGGTTACTCAGAGGAGGGCTTTCTCTGCAGTGGCGCCCAATCTATGGAATGCGCTCCCCAGAGAGGTCCGCCTGGCGCCGTCGTTATTTGTTTTTCGGCACCAGGCGAAGACCTTTTTATTTAAGCATCATTTTAATTGTTAACAATATTTGCTTATTTATCTGGCCAGGGCGACTTCTTTTATATTGTTATTTATTTTATATTGTTAATTTTATATTGTTATTTTTGTATTTTATTGTATTTTATTTTGTGTTGTGAGCCGCCCCGAGGCTTCGGCAAGGGGGGGCATAGAAATGTTTTAATAATAAATAAATTGTTCAGGACTGTTGACATTCCTGCTCATTGTGAGGCTTGGACTCATGTTGATCTTTGGTGAGGGAAGGAGCCAATTCATATGACCGCACTTGCCTTCTCTGCTTCCCTGCAAAGTGAGAAGACACTGAATCATATAAATGAAGATGATCTTGTCTGCGGCTCCATTCTTAGCTGCAGGGAAGAGGCATTTCTATTATCTTCCATGCCAGAGGAAGATTTTTATTTTTTCCCCCCCAGCATTTTTTTAATTTTTATTTTCCCAGCATTTTAAAAGTTTAACTCTTTAACTTTATTTTTAATATTGCATTTTAACCCATGCCGCTACTGTGGTTCTGTACAGATTAAATTGCAATTGCTGTGGTTTCATGGTAATTGTGTGTGTGTGTGTGTGTTTTCACATCCTTGGACACACACAATAGCCTATCCTTGAACACCCTCACCAGTGGGGCTTCAACCACCTCCCATGGAAGCCCTTTCCTTACTCCAGGAACCCTAACTGTCAGGAAATCCTTCCCAGCATCCGAATGGAACCTTGGTTCCCTGAGCTTTGCTTTGGAGGAGTCTGCCATGGAAGATATGGGGGAGAAGTCCACCTCCACCAGTGGGCTAATCCAGTGTTAAATAATCAATTGCAACCCATAATATTTGCCCAGTCAGCTAGTTCTGGTAATTTGAGTAAGGTAAGGCAGAATGTTTGTGTAAACCCTTTATTTATTTTCTGTATTGCCCAACAGCTGAAGCTCTCTGAGCAGTTTGCAATAACAGATAAAACATACAGTATAAAATGCAAACCACACTGATACATCATCAAAGGGTTTCCATACAACATTTAAAACCAAATTTAAAACACATATACAGAGTTTCAATAATGTGAAAATCGTAAGATGTGTTTAAGCAGCTGACAAAGCAGCCCCAGTACACTAATTAAATGTTCTGTTATGGAGGACAACCCTAACCTGGCTCCAAAAAGATATTGAAGTTGATGGCAGGTGAGCCTCAGTTGGGAGCTTGTTCCATAACTGGGAGGCTACTGCTGAAAAGGCCCTTCCTGTAGCCACCAAGCTTCCATCAGAGGTGGCAACTGGAGGCAGACCTCAGATAATGTCCGAATAGATGGTGGTCAGGAGAGGTGTTCCATCAGGTATTGTGGCCCCAAGCATGGAGGACGTTATAGGTTAAATCATATGGTCAGTAGCTAAAGTCTGTGTCTTGGATTAGAGAAGCCAAGGTTCAGGTCCTGTTCTTGTTTGGCTGTGCAACTCACTGGGTAGCAACCCTGTACAAATGCCAAGGCCTTTGATTTCTGGCAGGAGCCTCATTATATTGATACGAATTGAGCCCATCCTTTTAAACTGGGATCTACTCACTGTCTTTGCCAGCTGTTCAGCAATTATTTTTGAAAATCAACCACTACAAACTAAAACCACAAACTTTCCAGGAAGAATGTGTGATGAAGCTAGTCACAATGGATTCATTTCATTTGCTTTGTATCTCCTTTCCACTAAAAAAAGTGCTCAAGGCAGCAACAATCAGCCCATGATTAATACAAACATTTAATTGAAACAATCCTAAAACAAGTAAGTTAAAAGCAGGAAAAAATTAAAAGAAATAGTTCTCAGCCAATTAACCCTCCCTCAGGCCAGCCTACAAGTGAAAGGCCTGCCAGAATTAAAAAAAAAAAAAACATATTTGCCTGCTCATGGAATGAAAACAGCCAGAGAGCCAAGATTACCTGCCTTAGCAAGAGCAGCTTCTCCAAAGTCTCCCTGGCAGGGACAGGAAGCCTCTCAGCAGAGAGTATCCGTGAAAAATTATGCTGCCATACATGTGTTGAACTTAAGTGCCAGAAACCCTACTCATTTTGCTGGCACAGAGAAACACCTCTAACTTCTTCTGGAAACTCTCCTCCCTAGTTATTTGAAAAGAAGATGTTTTAATGTTTTATTTATTTTGAAATTTAAAAAATGTTCCCTGATGGTTTTTAATTTGAGAGAGCATTCAGCTAGACAATTTCCACAAGCAGTTTTATATGATCTGCAGTTTGTGTGGACTAACTCTTCTTCCAAGCTCCCAGTTGTCCCTGACAGAAAGACACCATGTTTTGTCTCATTTCAGAGGGTCCCAGTTCTCATGGGGGAACTGTGGCAATTCCACTGTGGAGAATTCCAGAGTACATCTCCCTTTGATTTGTCTCCCAAGTAGAATAGCGTGACGTTTGGTTTATTTCAAAACAATTCATTCAGCATTCTTTATCCCTTCTTTAAAGAAAAGGAGGAATCAATACCAGCTGCACAAAAAAGGGATGGATTTCCAGTCCTAAGAGACTGAAAAATTGTCATAACCAGAGGCTGTTGTGATTTAACAAAAAAGCAAGACCTTTCAATGATGTTACAATTGTCCATTTATGTTACTTGAGATGTATTGTAGCATCTCAAAATATCCCCAAACTCCAAGAACAAGGAATATGAGGCCTGTTAATTGTACTTCTGAACATAAAAATAAATCTCTGTATTAAAAGAATAATAATACCAGAGTCTCAAATTAGAAGTCAAATTGTAGATCTAGAAGGCAGTATCCAACTCTATTACTCTGCTAGTGCAAATGGTGGTAACTCTGCTGATGGAAGACGTCCACCAGAAGAACAGGAAGGGGGGCAATTCGGGGTGACCCACCCTGCCTCCTGCACCCCATTACACATTTCCATTATGTGCCCAGACCTCTAGAGCATGTTTGGGGGCTGCAGGGAAGAAGCTGGGAGGAAGGAGGGAAGAAGAAGGGAGGAAGAGGAAGAAGCTTCACATAGAGACTGAAGCATCTATGTGATATTTGCAGGAGGAAAAGATGGCAGCAAGGCAAGGGAAGCTGTGGGGCGGGGAGGGCAATGTCCAGATTTACAGCACATGCAGCAAAATTTTGTAAACTGTAATTGATGTTTGCAATACATTTTCTGAAGTAGCCATTACTGTAGAAGGCATTGGCTGTTCCTTTTCAATTTAACATTCACAGAATTTTAATGAATCACAGCACAGTCTCAGCTGTGGATGTGCAGCTAAACTGTTTCAGCTTAGGAAAAATGGCCCATAGGGTGTAAAATAGGCTTTGTGCCAGAATTAGATTCTGGCCTCCAGCAAATTGTGTTAGCCTAATCTCCCATACATTATCAGATGACCAGACCATATGCAGCTAAAAACCTTTGCTGGGAAATCCGCACTGCTGAAATACCAAGTTTGCCTTCCTTCCTTCCCTCTGTCTTCAGCCCCCTTTGCTACTTTTTTCTCATTAATGTCTTCCCTGCTGAACCTTTCGATTTACTTCTTTAAAATCCAATGATAGGATTTTTCTTGAAGCCCAGACTACAGAAAATTCATTTCAAATGTTTGCATGACTAGGGAAATCCAGGGGCAAACCGAAATAACTTTGGGCCCTTTTGTACGAGGGCACTTGGCTTCTGTCCATGCAGCCCTCCATTTACACATGCGCTCACCAGAACGCACTGACTCACAGGTGGCCACGCGTCCTGCATTGCACAGGGTGGCCCTCTCATCAAAGGGCTGTCCAGGTTCAGCCTGGAGGTAAAGTGTAAGAAGGGAGAGTAACAGAGGCCCTGAAGCTGCCCATCAGTTTTTAGCACCTACATAGCACATGGGGCTCGCGCAAAGGTCACCTGGTCAGTTTTCCCACTATAAAAGTGCATTGTGTTTCTGTTTCAGTTACGGTAATTATTTCTAAGTTTTCATATATTCATTGTATGTAAATATACACCCTCCTTTGGCCTCTTGGTGATGAATTCCCCCTTTGGGGAGATCATGTTAAGTGGCCAGCTTGACCAGGTCCAAGGGAGAGAGTTTTCAGCTTTTCAACCTTAGCATGGAATCCTATGTATATCTACTCCAGAAGTAAGAACCACTTGCTCCTGTGCAAATGTGTACAGAATTGATGTTTTAGTCATTATTTGGCTCTTCTCGTAGTTTTAAGTTCTTCACAGCTTTCTGACAACTATATTGCATCCCTTGTCTCCAACAGGGACAAAGCCCCCTGCTTTGAAAATACCACCCTCACTAGTGTTTCCACCTTTAAGAACACCTCCCTCTACTTAATCTGTTTGTTTATTTCTTTTATTTATATTCCACCTTTCTTCTACCATGGAATGGACGGTGGCCCTATGTTTCCCAGGTGGTCATCTTCCCAAGGAGTGACCAGGTCCAGACCTGCTTAGCTTTAGCATGTTAGCTATCTCATGTGTCTTCAGACCGTATGCTGGGACCTTCCTGAAGCCTGTATGTGATTCACCACCTGCAACAGGGTTACGTTTGCAAATTGTGCCTCGTTCTGCACTTCAGGCAGGGTGCTCTGCTGCTCACACTCGAGCACGGTTCTGTTGATTTATTGTTCATTTTATTTTTATCCTAACCTTTCTTGTTCATGGAGCTCTAGGGGGAACACATGGCCCCATTTCTGTCCCCACAACCGTCCCTTAATGAGTGTCATACTTTGGTGCAGATTTTAACTTTTTCTCATCAGCCCTAGACTGAGTATTATACCAGATGAGTTCTCTGTTTGGAATAGAAAAGGAACGTCGGGGCACTGAATGACATAGTAGAGGTGGATCCATGCAAAGAATTCTAGGAGCAGCAAAGTGCTCCATCTCTCAGGGTTTAAAATTGGATGCTTGTTGAACTTAGATCTGGACTAAATGAGGAAGCATATTTCCCTGAACTGGGAGTGGCCAAGAATAATAGCTTTCCTTCTGTTCCCATTTCACCAGGTGTTTGCTGCTGGATTGTATGAGCTGCTATTATTGGCACTTACAGGATAGTGGGGAAGTTAGCTCTGTGTTGCAAGTTGGATAGGCTTTTGTAGGCAGGTGTTTCATCTGTCTGTTTACTGAAAGCAGAATGTCATTTCTGGCAGTGGAGAAGGACCACGGTTTCTTCATTCTGAACCAACATGCATGTTAGGGCAGAGCTCTCCTAACAGAGATCTGTGGCTCTTTCTGTGTTAATAACAACCAGATGGGTTTCAAATCATTGCTAGCATGGAAAGAGACGCGGACTGACTGTAACTCCGTCAGTGGGTTTCGTACGCTTGCATTCTGGAAGCAACTTAAGTTGTCAAGCGAAATACAAGGCCGTTTCAGGAATGTCCAGTATGCAATATGGCTACACTTACACCATGCATATGTACCTACATGCATATTCTGTTGCAACATTACAGAGGAGAGGGGCTTGGTTCAACCTGCAGACAGGTGTGCCGGGTGTGTCTCTTCCTGTGCAGCATGAACTATAGCACTGTTTACATGTCTTGGTGATGACTAGGGTATATGGGGCCTCCGCTGGTTCAGAAGCAGCTGTCACACAGCCACTGGTGGCTTTGCCTCACGAACTTCCTGAAGGGATGGAAAAGTGCCTTTGGGGTGATGACTTCTGTTTGCAGGGTTCCTTTCTCAAAGGGATCGCCCTGGTCCATGCTGTTGGTCCCATAAGAGAAATCTTGAATACATTTCTTCTTTGCCAGACTTTGAGATGCAGAGTGCTTTAGGTGCTGCCTCCCATTGTGTCTCATTCCGCTAATGTGTTGATTATGTTTCATTCGTTCTGCTTTATTATAAATATGCAAAATCACAAAATGGCAGTCACATTCATTTACAGTGAAGAGAATGATGCATATGGCTGCCCACTGATTTGTGAAAATCTGTATTCCAATGACTTAGACAAAACAGCCTAAGCAGCTTCCATAAAATTTATTTGGCAACATACCCTCCTTATCTCTCTGATCCATTTATCTGAGCAGTAGAGCATTTTTCCACAACATTTTCTGCCTGTCCAACAAGGATGAATTCCTTACAGATTCCAGCCCTAGTTAGACCACTTCGTGGAGGACAAAGTTATCAGTTGCTGCATGTGTTTCCTCTGGCATCCGCGGCAGTGTGCCTAAGTACGCATTGCTGGGGAACGGGAACAGGATGGTGTGCCGGCACGCATGTCCTGCTTGTGGTTTTTGTGCAGGCAGCTGGTTGGCCCCTGTGTGGACAGCCTAGGTGGATCCTTTGGCTCTTCTGCCATTCATGTATATTCTCAGTGTAGTCAGCAAGCGGGTCTTTCACCCCATGTTCACTGCTAGCCCAAACTTCTTCCTAAATGCCCCTTTAGGGTTATATGGGATCTTTTACACAGACATCAACTGATTCTTCAAATGGAGTTTTTAGCATCTTTTTTTCTTTTTTGTTCTGGGCAAGATGGCATTGTGAACCACTTTGAGAATTTGTACTGGAAAAAATGGATATAAATGTAATACATAAATGAAATATTTACTTCAGCACTGGCCTGTTACAGATGGAGTTTAGATTATTTTGGTTTCCTTCCAAGCTTTATAACAATTCTTTATAAATATCTTTCTTGGCTCATGGCACCATAGGAATCAACATAAAACTCATTCTTCCTCCTCCTCCTCTCTTTCTTTTCATTTTCAGGGTGGCTTGGCCAGAATTTGTATTTTATTTTATTCTGAAAGTACTTAGTTCAGAAACACCCATCCTACCAATGTCTGCAGCAAATATTTTTGCAGATCAGAAGCAGCCTGCAGAACTTACGTGCTTCACAACAAATTTCGTTATACGTCCCTTAAAACCCATTCAAATAAATACAACTTTGTACATGGGATGGGGCATCTTGGCACATGAGGCCCCACTTCTGAATTGTACCATGCCTTCCACCCCCACCCCAACACACACACTCGAGAGTATTCCATCCCTCACTATTAGCTTCTGGAGGTATGTGAGATCTACTGCTCAGGTCCTAAGTTCTAGTACATGCAGTGAATTGCTGTGGGATTTATGATTTGGCTTGGGAAAATAGGAAACTGCCTCCTGCTGAGTTCTGCCTAGCCCATTATTGTTGACACTGACTGGCAGGAGCTTGCCAAGATTAAGGTAAGAGGTTTTTCCAGCCCTACCTGGTGAGAGCCAGGATCCAACCAGGGACCTTCTGCATGTAAAAGCAAGTTCTCTGCCTCTGAACCGCAGCAAACCTCCACAAACCAAGGTTGATTGCATCACTTGTAAAAAAAACGCCATGCTTCTGCTTTGTGATGAAACACTTTGAACATGAAAAATGAAGACACCACGCTTTGGATGGATGGCCCTTCACATTCACCAAATTGTACAAAATATGCATTCTTTATAGTCATTAATAATAATTACCACATATGTATAAATACAATTATGCCATTTCTTATGAGGATGTAATTACAATTTATAATTATAAAAATACTTGTAACATATTTAATGATGTTGTTGAACTCTTGGTGTGTTAATATGTACCTGACTGGCACTCCAAGGGCAATTGACTGCCTGTGATTTAACAAACATACAGGCAGCAAATCTTGCATTAAAAATTACTTCCATGGAATTTGGTCTATATGATATGGACCCAGCAGGCTGCTCCATCCAACATGCAACCATCTGACAATCCAGCACCGACGGTGTGCTGTTGATGCAGGACTCTGTAAATATGATCCAAGGTGACATCCTCAGTTGCCCTGTCCTGCCCGTTGCCTATTCTGTAGATTTAGTGATGCTGTGCCAGGCTGTGGACAGTGCCAAGATGCTGCTGAAACTTCAGGGGAGGACAGGCCAGCTTCAAGAGACTTGGGTCCCTGCAACTGTAATCAGAAGCCAGGTGCAATGCGGAGCCATTTCGAGAAATGCTGCTCCAGTCGCTGTGATGGGAACCTAAGAATCTGCCATACACCCTGGGTCCATTTAGTCTAGTATTGTCAACAGATTAGCAGCAGCATCCCACAGTTTCAGGCAGAAGATCTTCCAGCCCTATTGATCAACTGGGGAATGATCCTAGGATCTTCTGTATTCAAAGCCAGAGCTCCCCCCAGTTGCTGGCTTTGATATCCCTGCACTCAAAGGTTCATCTCCCGATCCACCCCTTTTGAGGAAAGTTGTTGTGTTTTATAATGTTTTCTTCTGAAGTAAGTCTAGCAAGGTAAGGAATCATCCTCATGCACTGGCACTCAGGTGGTGGTAATTGGGTGCCCTGTTGTACTGCAGAAAGTATAAAGGAGAGGGAAGGCTGTCTCGTTGGCCTAAACCAAAGCTAGCCTGGGCATGGATTCTGGGGCCAGTCTTCCTTGTCTTCTGTGCCATCAGAGCCATGCATATAATCACTTGCATCTTGCAATCAGGAAAGGGTGGCAGAAACTGGCAAGTAACTTCTGGATCAAACTCAGGCATCCTTGTGTTAGAGTCAGACAACCAAAGCAGACATCATCTTAATTCTGTGTCTAGCAGCTCTGCCTCCCATCTCCTTTGTTTTTACTCCAGTATGGGGTGGAGCTTTTAAGATCTGGATTGGGGGCCTTGGCCTGTTCTAGAGTAAAAATGAAAAGAGGACATACTATATTAGGTTAAGTTTATATCCTGTCTTTCTTTGCCTTGCAAGGAACCCAAGAAGGAGCTCAGTTCTTTTCCCAAACTTCTTATCATCACATTAGGTTACATTTATATCCTCCCTTTCTTTACCTTGCAAGGACCCCATGATGGCTCTCCTCCTTTCTAGCTTATCTTCACAACAACTCTGTGAGGTAGGTTAGGCTGACAATTCTTGACTGGCCCAAAGGCACCCATTGACTGCATGACTGAGTGGGGCCTAGAACCCCCAGAACTCCTGAGTCCCCCCCATCATTTGAACTGCTTTGCCAACCTGCCTTAACCTGGCAGAGGGGACAAACTGACACTGGAAAAGCCCCCCAGATGAACACTTCTGAACTGATCCCACTTTAGCAGTGTACATCTGCTACGGCAATGAGGATTTCCTTTATTTCTCTCCTGCTCAGTAGCCAAAGCTCCTTGGGCAGTTTGCAGCACTATGTAAAACAGGCCATATGATATAATTGGGATGGGATTGGAATATGAGTGCTACTGAATGCTCTGATGCATAATGGGATGCAAGTGCAGCTCCTAGCTCTTGGAACAGCCACTGCAGAATCTTTGCCTGAACAAGAGAGCAGCCCGTCCAGAGAGAGGGTCTTCCCAGCAGCAGCTTCTCCCAGACTCAGCAGACACCCTCTCCTTCAGCCATGAAACACCTGCTAAGAAGCTCAGTAAATGCTGTCAGGTCCTTGCAGTGGATTCATGGGTGCCAGGATAATATGTGCGACACATTTCTTCTCCTCTGTAGCCCCAAATCCATCACAGGGGGCTTACTCTGGGCTCAGAGGAATTTATTGATGCCCTGAGCTCAAGACACTCAAACTCCCACCAGGATCAGAGGTATGGGAAATTCACATGCTCCTTTGCTCTTTCTTTTATTCTCCCTTATTCTCTAATTGGGAGTAGAGACCTGCAAGGCCAATCCTCAGAGTAGTATTGTGGTTAGTGTATTGGACAAGAGCTCAGGATATCAGGTTCTCGTTCCCAGTTCTCGTCCATAGAGCTCCCTGGGTGATTTTGACTCTCAGCCTGACCTACCTGGCAGGGCTCTTGTGAGGATAATGGGAGAAGAGGGGGGTCAAGTAAACCATCTTGGGGGGGGGGAAGGTACAATGTAAATGTAGTAAACAAATTCCTTAATGGAAACTTCAGCATTAAAACGGTGCTTCGAGGAAACTAAAACAGACTCAGAGAAGCCACGGCTTAAGAACTGGGAGCCCACCCCCAGCCCATCCATGCATGGGGCACTCACTCTACTAACAGAGGGAACTATGAATGCCTTCATCTCAGGGAATCAGTGGGGGAGGCGGGGGAAAGAGAGTTGAGAAGGAAGGAAAGATACATCTATTTTCCATTCCCGAATGGAGCCAGCCTCTTCTCAGTGGGGAAAACCAAATGCTATTCTTCCACTAAGATCAGATGTGGGCAGCTGTAGAGAAATTCCACTCTCTTCTCAGCCTGTTCCAAGATGTGGTGTCCAAAAAAGAGTAGGCTTGCAACATTTTTCTGCTTCATGCTGTGTCTGTCTTTCTACTCTCCCTGCTGGGCTTTGCACGATGAGGTGTTGAAATTTAAAAACATCGGAGCACTTGAGTTCCTTGGAAAGTCAGGAATGCCTTCTTTTCCATTGCTGGCGGACGTGCAAATGACAAACCCACAAGGCAAACCAGAAGAGAAGGTGCGTGGGAGCGTGTGTGTGGCTGAGTCCCAGCAAAATTCGGCCTTCTGAAATGCTTCTGAACTCCTTGCAAGGATCAAAGCTTGCGCTACCAAGATCTTAAGAATATCTTGCAAGGATTTGGGGTGAGTGGGATGGGGCTGGAGGCAGAAGATCCTGTCCTTCCCAGTCCATCAAAGTCCATTTCTCTTGGAAGAAGGACTTGTACAAGCCCCCTTCACAAACATTGTCCCCAGTGTCCCATCCACGTACGCTAAAGCTTGGACCTATTAAGTAGGGATGTGCCAAACATTCTCCTATTTCAATATTTGGGTCAAAATAGCAACTTTGGCTGGGTAAAATTCCCCCCTCCTCACAAAGATAAAAATCCACTTTGTACAAATACTTGCCTTTTAAAGATTTGGACAGTAGTATTTTTCCTGGGCAATCACATCAGCACCATTTTGCCTCTGGCCATGACTTATTTTTCTTTCCTGGAATCATGGGTGATCCCACCTGATTATGGGTCACTTGATGCCACATCGCCTGTCAGATCTGGCATGCTGACATCTCCAAGGGTGATTGTGAATAAAATCCAATTAGGGTTGTGTCAATAAATAGGAAAATAATTCTGTAAGAGTGCCAAAAAATCATAGAAAAGGGGAAGAGATTGTCAACACTGGTGAAATGTTTAAAAATGGTGAAAGAAGCTTTGACTTAGCCTTAGTATTAAGTGACTAATCGCTAAGATTGGTTTACCCAAAGTTTGAATGAAAGGGCTTTATTAAGAACACAGCTGCAGATGATCTGAACAACATTATCAGATCTGATGATGTTGGGATCTACCCTTCCTACTGCTTTCTCCTCCTCTTGCCACCCGGCCTTCTCTTGCATCCCAGTTGTCACGTCGCATCTTGACATTGTTATCCTTCCAGGGTAGGCCTTAAGGAAATGCTGGGTATCACTGCAGGAGCACAGCCTTAAGCAAAAACATTCACCATATTCAACATTCTTTAGTCATTATATTATACTTGCTGGGAATAAAACATGGGGGAAACAAAGCCCCTCTCAGTCATTTTTCTGCTCCCTGGAAACTTTACTTTAGTGTGGAAAGAAATCAAACCTCATCCCTCTTAATTTCTGGTAGGCATATGGACTTTGCATAGTTCCTCACAATGTGGGAAACACGTTCTTCTGAGGGTCACGTTAATCTGCTTTAATTTCATATGCTGGGATTTGAGCCCAAGCATTTTAAAGAGCTAGTGGAGGTGGCTCCTTGACACTAACAAAGCTCCATGTCATGGTCACAGGAATCCATGCAGTGCTTTAAAAACTCAGATTCTGCAGAAATATCCAGTTCTTGAATGCAATAAAAATGGTGATTTCAGCTTTCAGAAAGACATGTGGCAATTCACTGCCCAAGGGCTTAGGCAAAACACACAGACAAAATTAACTGCCTTTCCCCAGTGCATCCCACAAATGAGGACTATTAAAAGCAGGAGAGATATTTGTTCCCTCTTTTACAAGCAAGGAGAAGAATGTGTGACTGCACTGCTAGATGTGGTCTTTGCGGAGGCAGCACTAGCCTCGCAGTGCGACTCCAGAAAGGCACAGGCCTCTTTTTGCTGCTGGGTAGAAAAACATACTTTGATGGCCGCACAGTTCTTCATATGGCCAGCCATCCGCAAAACACTCTGGTCTCAGCATTGCGTCTCCCGTTCCTTGCTCTTCAGTCAGCCATAGCACCCATCTGCCCCCTTGCTCCTGCCAAATTTAGACCCAAGTGTGGAGAAAATAGCAGCGCTGGCTTGAGACCTTGGCATAAAAGCAGTGGAAAAAGGCTGGTCTTAATGCTCTTCCAAGCTTATGTTTACTTGTGCTGGAAGCACACAAGGCGCCCAGATACTATATTGATCATTAAGCCAAGGCCATGGTTCCTCATTTATGCCTCTTCTCACCAAGCGATGTATTATAATGCACAGGTAGGGGGGCCTTCTCAGTGGCCACTGCACACCTGTGGAACTGCCTTTCCTTGGAGTCCTACCGAAATCTGTTTTTTTAGGAAGAGCTCAAAGATCGTATGTCTGGGCTGATAATCTCTGGTGCATTTAAGTAAGTATCAAATAATGTAAATTTGATACATTGTTTAGGAATTTTAATTTAGCTTACCTGGATTTGTCGGTGTATTTTTATGTGTCCTGACTTTTAGAATAGGATGGATCAGCTCCATATTTGCTTGGATCCTTCAGCCCCATAAAGGATGCAGAGACAGTTGATGTCCATCAACCCCCCCCTTTCTCTGCAGTCTTCTGCACAATATCCCGTTCCATTCTCAAGGCTTTTGTACCCCTTCAGGAGCAGATCTGGCAAGGCAGGAACACAGAGAAGAGAGAGCCCTCATCTATGAATCCTGCTGTGTTCACAGGAGGAAAGCGCAGATATGAACCGTTGCAAATAGTCGATTAATCCTATGTCTATCCACATGTGCCCCATATTTTGGTCATGCTCCATCTGACCAGGGAATCAAAGGCGTTATGGAATTGCAGAAGCAGGGAAGCAGGACCAATAAACAGGGACTGGCCCACGTCTTGCAGTATTTACCACTGCCTCGCTTCTGTTCAGTGATGGTGACAGCAATCTTCCTCAGCCTTCAGTTTGTGCTGTGACTTCTGCAAGCCAGCCAATGGCTTGGGCATCCTTCCCTGTCTGCATGGTCAGCCATGAGGAAAGGGAGGGAGGGTGGGGAGACAGCAGTGAAGTATGGACAACAGACATTTTCCTAAGGCTGTTGGTACACACAGGATCCCTGTTGCACAAGACTAGCACAAGTCTGTGCCTTTGTGTTGGTGAAGGTAGGGCTCAGCTCCACAGCTTCCAGTAGTGAGAAAATTCCTTGATCCTTCCCATAGTTTCCATCTGTCCTCCTCTGTTATTTCTCTTTAGACTGTGCGCTATTTTACATTTATACAATGCATATACATCTTCTGCATATGCATATTATACAATGCATTTTATGCGAGCCCTGTTCGCAACCCACAGATAGGGCTGTTGACGTCCCACCTTTTTTCCAATGGTGGACACTTGGTGGCATCCAAGTGGTCCCCAGGGGGCCTCCCAACCACGCACTGTCTTAGCGTCAGCAAGGTGGCTGGATCGTGAGCTTTTGGAGCCTGTGCCATGACATACAACCCTCAGATGTGATGAGCCAGACAGTCATCAAAGGAACAGTTAATGGGGTCCTGCAGCAGGAACGAAAAACAAATGAACGGCAATGTAACTGTGGGGCATATCTACTTGATGCTCGTCTTTCACAGTTGGCCAGCACAAGTTCATACATGAGAAATTCAGGGGCTGCTCTGGAGAGCAGCGTGCGGGTTGTGGGTCACTTGAATGCGGTCTGTTGCGAGGCAACCCCAGAGACTTTGCTCCTCACCGTGAGCCAGCCTGCTGTTGTCCCCCACACCCTGCACGGCACACACAGGCACTTCCTTGGGCTCAGGGTCCCTCCCTCTCCTGGGATGTTGCTCTCCTGCACAGGCCTTCTCTGCTCCAGTGCAGGACTGAGGGGCGGGAGAGAGAGAAGCGGATGTCACAACACGGATCGGCCCCTGCTCTAGTTGCACCTTTTCAAGGCTTGAACGGCCAGGAGCCCTGCCTGGCCACTTCTCTTTAGGGCAAGGCCATGGCTCTGTGGAGGGAGGCCTACAATGCAGGCAACAGGTTTGATTCCTGCGGCATCCGGGGAGGGCTGGGGAAGACTTTTGTCTGAAACCCTCGTGAGCCGCCACCGTCAGCCAGTATAGCAAGACAGCTGGATGGATCAGCGGGCAAACGTCACATCAGGCAGTTCCCGATGTGCATAAAAGGCGTCACGGTGAGAGTTAGTCACTCCAAGCAAGCATAGTCTGCGGAGATGACACAAGCTACACTGTGAAATCATTTGAGTGCTGTCACAAACATGACAGCTGGACACAAGAACAAAGTCGACTCCACTACCTCCCTGGCGCTCTCTCTGACTCTCAGAATGGATCGCATTCTTTTTTCCCCTTCTTGCGGTCTTGTTTAGTTTTAGCTGCTTTCATTTATATAATGGTTCCTTTTTTATTTCTGCAAATTCCAAGGTTGCTCTGAAATGAAGCAATGCTCTGATGTAAACAAGTCACAAGCAGACCCACTTAGAAAAATTCCTGGGGTAGGATTTCAAATAAATCACATTTCATGGGGTTATTATGGGATGCACATAGGACTGCAGAGAAAGCCAAAATCCTGCTACTTTGGGTGGGAGATGCAGACATGAGGGCTGTGTGTGTAACGAGCCTTCCTAAAGGAAACCATTCTTGGACTGTGTCCTGCCAGCAAAGCTGCTAGTGAGCAAAGACAATGTCTGGTGAGGAATGCTGCTAAAAAGAGTCTCTTTATTTAGTTAGTTAGTTATTTCAAGTATTTTCATCCTGCTTCTCAGCCAAAAGGACTCCCAGAACAGCCTACAAATAATTAGCCAAAAAGGACAGTCCCTACCCACAGGCTTAGACGTGACGCACAAGGAAAAGGAATAAGGAGGGAGGCGGTGTGGAGGAATTAAGACTTGCAGCAGGGCCAGGAGGATGTCCGGTTCCTCCTTTCATCTCCGTCGCCTCAGCCTGGTAGAACAGTTGCTGGGGTGACCGTTAAGGAAGAGGAGCCTTCATGAAGGAGGCCTTCTCAACAGGTCCCACTTACCTTCCGTGCAAAGTCCCTCACCTTTGGGACTTTAAGATTAAGATTATTATTATCATTGTTGTTGTTATTGGATTGCACTTGTACCCCACCATTTTCCCCTTTTGAGGAACCAAGGCAGCTTACCTAGCTTAATTTTACCCTCACAAGATCAACCCGGTAAGCTAGGTTGGTTGAAGAGTCTGTGACTGGCCCGGTGGGCTTCATGGCCAAGCAGGGACTAGAACACACAGCCCCTGGGTCCCCAGTCCAACCCTCTGACCACCACACCACACTGGCTCCTCAGTGCCGCAATCTCTTAGAGATGGGTATACCTGGATCCAGACACATTGACGGGCTTGCTCATCTAATCTCATTTACTTCAGTTGACTCCTACAGTACCTAACATTTCAGTATATATCCCTTAATTTTGTAGAACAGTTTCTGTCCAAAGCCTTCCTGGGCTTGTGATGCCAGATCAAGGTCATGACAAATGCCAATGCTTAATTTGTTGACAAGTGTGATATACTGGTTAGAGTATTGGACTGGGACTGGGAACAGTTATGTTTATGTTTCCACCCAAATATGAACTCTGTAGGTAACCTTGAACCTACCTCAAAGGGTTGTTGTGGCAACTACAAGAACTCTTGAGAGAAAGTCACCATGTCATACTTAAATTATTGATTCAAAAGGAAGCAAAAGCCAAATGCAGCCAAACATGTACCCTGGATTTTAGGAATCCAGTTTTAATAAATTCAGAACATTAATAAGTAAAGTCTCATGGCAAGAAACTCTAATGAAAAAAGGAGTCTAGGATAGGTGGGATTTTTTTTTTAAAGGGGAAATTCTAAGGGCAGAATTACAAATGATTCCAACAAGAAAAAGGGATAAAAGTTGACAGAAGAATGCAATGTGGATGCACAAAAAGCTTACAGAAGATCTGGAAACAAAGAAGGACATGTATAGGAAATACAAGAAAGGCCAGGCTACAGAGAATGAATACAGGCAGGTAGCACAGAATTGCAGGGATGGCATCAGGAAGGCTAAAGCTAGGAATGAATTGAGGCTAAGAACGGATGCTAAAAGCAACCAAAAAAAAAAACTTTTCAAGATATGTCCAAAGTAAAAGACAGAGTTAAAAATGGGGGTTCAACTACTCAATGTGGAAGACAAAATGATAACAGATGACAAAGAAAAGGTAGACATGCTCAATTCCTACTTTGGTGCAATCTTCTCCCTAAAGAAGATCTATGGCCTTCCTGTTGAAGGGGAAATACAAGCAGAAGGGACAGGATGGCAGCCCAATCAAGGATCCTCTAATTGGGTGGAATGAGGTCAAATCTCCAGGGCCTAATCAATCCTAGAGTCATAAAGGAGGTGCTGATTGAAGGCAAAAGAAGGGAATGGCAGAGGTTGAGGTGGCTGGATGGGGTCACTGGGACGGTGGGTGTGAGCTTGGCTGGACTCCTGGGGATGGTATTGGGCAAGACAGCCTGGAAGAATGTTGTCCATGGGGTTTTGAAGGGCCAGAAATGACTTTGGGACAAGACAACAATCCTCCCTGATGGACTGTGGGAATGCTGTGGACATAATATACCTTGACTTTAGTACAGCTTTTGTCAAAGCGCCCCATGATATCCTCATTAACAAACTAGCTAAAAGTGGGCTGGATGGAACAACTATCAGGTGATTCCACAATTGGCTACAGAACCAAACTCAGAGTGCTCGTCAGTGGCACCTTCTCATACTAACACGTGGGGTACAGCAAAATACAGTCCTGGACCCATTGTTGTTCGACATTTGAGTTAATGATTTGTATGAGGGAGTGCAGGGAGTGATTATCAGATTTGTAGATGACACTAAACTGTGTGGGAAAGCACTTACCCTAGAAGACAGAAAGAAGATCCAAGGAGATCGTGATAGGTTAGGATGCTGGACTGAAAACAACAGCATGAAATTCAGTAGGCCCAAATGCCAAGTCCTGGACCTAGGGAAAAGAAACCAAATGCATCACTAAAAATGGTGAATACTTGGCTCAGCAATACGGCAAACAAGAAGGATCTTGGAGCTGTAGGTCACAAGCTGCATATGAGTCAACAATGTGATGGTGACTGCAAAAAAGGCAAATGCTGTTTTTGGCTGCATAAATAGAAGTATAACTTCCAAATCATGTGAAGTACTACTTCTCCTTTGCTCAGCATTAGTTAGGCCACTTCTGGGCACCACAGATGAAGAAAGATGCAGACAAGCTGGAAAGGGCTCAGAGAAGGGCAACAAGGATGATCCAGGGACTGTAAACAGCCCTATGAGGACAGATTGAAAAACCGGAGCATGTTTAGCCTTGTGAAAAGAAGACTGATGGGAGATATGAAAGCATACCACAAGTACTTTAAAGGCTGTCACAAAGAGGAATAGCAGGATCTCTTCCTGATCATCCCAGAGTAGAGGACGCAGAAGAGTGGGCTCAAGTTGCAGGAAGCCAGATTCTAGTGGGATATCAGGAAGAATTTCCTGACGGTTAGAGCAGTATGACAATCGAACCAATTCCCTAGTGTGGGCTTTCCCATACTAGAGGTGCTCAAGATGCTACTGGGCAGCCATCTGAGGGGGATGGTTTATCTTGGTGTCTGCACTAAGCAGAGGGTTGAACCTGATGGCCCTCTGGCCCCCTCCAACTCTGCTGTTCTATCACATGCAGAAGAGACCGACTTGGGTTCCTTGGAAGAAAAACAGGCCGAATAGAAAACAAACAAACAAACCAGGAACCCCAAATTCTAATAAAATTGTGAAGGTTTTCCACAGCTGAACATCGGAGGCATTTCAAGAAAACTATTGGTGTGAGACTGATGTCAGACAAAAGAACATGTGCTAATGATGTTTGCTGCCATGAGATGTGGTGATGTCTGCCAGCTTAGAAGGTTTTAAAATGGGATTTAGAAAATGGCGAATTCACATGGAAGAGAGACTGTTTCTGCTAATACTACTTTTTTAGAGTACTCACTAGTTGTCCAGCTTTCTGGAAGTTTCTGAAATTTTTGAGCAAAGCACATAGTCTGAAAAGTCTAACCCAATTTGTCAGAGGAATTTCACACATCCTGAATTTGTTTAATTAGGGCATCTGTGCCTCAGGTCATCCCCATTCATGCTCCATTTGATCCTCACAACAAGAACCCTGTGAAGTAGGTTGCTTACTGTCCAGAGACATTCAAAGCTGAATGGGGATTAAGTGAAGGTCCCCGTGATCCACACAGACTCCACTATCTAGTCTGCAAATCCTCCACTATCTAGTCTGCAAATCCTCCACTATCTAGTCTGCAAATCCTCAGAAGTGTAGTAAGTATGGATTTTACTGTTTGCAAGGCTGCAATATCTCAACCCCTAAGCGATCATTGAGGCGGTTCCAGAATGAGGAACTGTGGCCACGGTCTTCCAACAGTTAAGCAGCTGTTTGGAAGATTTCTGTGTCCTGGGCTGCTGTGTGGTTAAATGGTAATCCTTAATGGAAATCTGAGTTCTTGCTTGCACTGTTATGATGTAGTCTGCTTTAAGTTCTGACAAGAAGAAAACTCATGGAACCATGCTCCACTGGTCTGGCCACTGTTTTCGGAACTCTGATAACAGTAGTTAACATTTCACTTTTTACAACCACAGGGTGTGAGTTGAAAGGAGGGTTTGCATCAGGTGTCCTTGACGGGTATGCACTCTTGGTGAATGGATTTAAAAATGGAAGCGTTTGGCTCGCCTGAAAAGTTCTGCTTGCCTAGTATGAGTTCCAGACAGCGCAGGGAGGAGGGTTTCGAGCAGAGTTGCAACTTTATCTGGTGGTCTCAGTATCCCATGACATCAATGCATAACCATTGCCTTCCGAAAAATCAGATAAATGAATGTCCAGACTATGTGTCAACTACTAGATTATATGCAGAAATCAACTGTGTGGAGTTAGCCTTTGCACCATGAATTCGTTCAAGCATTATGATCTTTTGTGTGTGGGACTTGGAGGTGACCTCCACACACATGGTATACACTCTGAGAGGCATAATTCAGTTCAGCCAAAGTTGTCTTTATTAATCATCGTACAGTGCAATCTTACACAATGGGACTTAATTCCAGGAAAGTGTGTATAGAGTGCAGATGTATACTGTCTTAAATATCTGTTTTTAAAACATCTGTTTGGTCATATGCAAATCCATTTAAAATGTACTACTTGATTGTTTGTATGAAAAATGATTAATTGGCTAGAAGTTTCATAGTTGGCTGACATCCTTAGTTTCAAGTATGCATTCACACTGCCCACACTCTTAAGAAGTCTGCCCGCGACCCCAACTTTCACCTCCGCATGAAGGCACTAATGACACAATCTGCTCAATCAGCAAGCACAAACCAGCCAAAAGTGCTTCTGATTGCCAAGGCTGACTTCAAAATAAATGTGAAGCTGCTAGGCCAAGCCAGAATTTCAAGGGGAAAATCACAAGTGCATTTTCATTAGGGAAGATGAAACTCTGTGATCTCAGATATCTTTAGGCTTTCATTTAAAAGCAACAACCCCACCATCTCTTCTGGGATGCTTCAACTTAATGGGACTGTGGCATGAGCTGATGTGTGTGTGCAGAATGTAGCTTTGGTTGTAGGAAAAACAGGAAAGTTGCTATCACAACGGTCCAGGCAAGGGTTTTCATCATCTCCATCACCACCGTAGCATTACCAGTGCCGGTACTCACTCTACTAATTATGAAGCATGGTTTAATGTTCTGCTGATTTCTAGCTGTGTTGTGAGATGACTGGTTGCTTCTATTTTGGAGTGCTTTTCTGAACTGCCACACTCCCTGGCTGCGCATGATTGCCCTGCAGAGATGAGCCCCCATTCAAACTGGGCAAACTGGAAGGGGGGAAGAGAAAAGAGTTTGCACTGCCAGATCCTTCTGTCAAGCACTTACCCTGCCTCGGTCCACAGGGCCAGCGCCGAGGGTCAGCATGGCTGAGCACATGCTGACGGCCCACACTGTAGAGTGATGAGCAGGAGAAGCAGTGCAGCTGGTGACAACAGCAGTTGCTGGGCAAGGGGGCCCATCCTGCCCCAGGGCACTCAGAAACCCAAAGCTGCCCCGCTAGTCCACCGTTCAGCATTTGGAGCTGGCTGACTTTGCCCATTCTGTTACGCAGGCCGTGGGCTGTCCGTAAAGGTTTGGGTCTAGGTATGCCATCGGAGCCTTGCCGGGTGGATTTGGGCAAGTAGTTATCCATTGGCAACATGGGTGGAATCATGGCTTCCCTGCCCTAACAGTTTGTTTTGAAGCAAAGGAGATGATTCTAATTATTCATCACATTTCTATACCACCCGTAGCCAAAGCTCTCTGGGCGGTTCACAACATTAAGTCAGCCATCCACATTTCAACCATGCCCAGCCCTGCTTAGCTTCCATGAATGGGCAGAGTCTGGCACTTCAGGCTATACAGAAGCTAGACAGAACGTGTACTGCGCATAATCCGGCATCTCACGATATTTTCGTGAGGGGAGTCATGGTGTGCCCCTACTTAGTGCCAACAATGCGGACTAGATGCTGTAAAGAACTCAGGGACGGTATAGTCCCCATCCAAGCAGAAAATTATTGCATTGCATTCTACTTGTGAGGATGAGGAACAAGCATTCACCCTCTGTCTAGCCTTCCCCTGGTGCTCTGCAGATGATCTGGGGACATCAGGCTCCAGCTGCCCCAGCCAGCATGACCAATGGTCAGGGATGCTGGGAGCTGTAGTCCAAGACACCTGGAGGGCCCCAGGTTGGTCAAGGCTGCACAGAACACCTCTCTAAGCTCAAGCATTTCCAGCCACTCTGCTGCTCCCTCTTTCAGCTCACTTTCCTATCAGGAGTAGGGAGCCAGAGGGTCCTCTCACACTGAGGCCTTAAGACTACTAGCATTTGATCTTAATAAAACCTCCCTGACAGAGTCACATGCCAAAATCCAGGATCTAGGAAAGCATATTTGCAAAAATAACATCAAGCTGCATTATCTCCCCATACCCTCCTCACTTTGAGAGTTCAGAGTCCATAAACTGGAGTTGTAGATGGAATTTCAGAGGAGATGCATGTCTTGGATTCAGTGTAAATGATGAAGAATTTGCAAATGAGTTTCTTCAGAAAGTCTGTTGGAAAAAGACAAAAGCTGAAAAGAACAAGTGCCAAAATAAACATTCTGTATTTGATTTTGAAGGAGCATAGGGCTGGGGGTGGGGGAGGCAGGGGGAAGGAGGGATCCTATTCTAATTGAAATAGTTTCTGAGCTCTGTCATCCTGACAGCTTAGGCGTTTCACATCACTGCCAGAAACAAATCCAGCCCTCCAGTAATCAGAGAATCCCTTGTGTCTGCTTCAGGGGGTGGAGGTGGGAGCTATAGAAAGTTGGTTTCTGGCAGAAAGAGGAACATTGACCCAATTCTGGGTATATCGCAATGCACATTTGGGGATGGGCTCTTTGCTTCCTTGGGCTGAAGAAGTGCACTTAGTATTTCCAAGCACTGATCTCTGTGTTGTTTGACTTGCTCCTCTGGAGGAACTTTTCATGTAATTGATTTTCCTCCAGAACTGCAAGGGAGGGGGAAGACGGGAAGAGCTAATGACTGAGCAGACTGACTGTCTGCATTTTCTTCCTGAGGAGATATGGTTGGTGCCTAAGGTTGGAACAAGATGTGATGAACATAGGGCTGCTACCAAATATGGCAACCACATGGCAGGCTCCTCCCCCTGCAGTGTGTGGCATGGTGTCATTGTGTGAGGAAATTCCCCATCCCTGGTGGCAGCTGGAGGTGCAGAGAGGTGCTGGCAGTGGCACAGAAGAATCGGTGCTTGCTTGGAAGTGTCTCCAGCACTTTTATTAGCACATTTTCCTGGTGGAGAGGAAAGCTTCTAGAACTGCTTTGTAGAGATGGGTCAGTGCAGCTGTCTGTACGTCCTTGGGGGCTGTGCTGAGCTGTATTTCTGACTCCCACTGGGGGCCTGGCTGTGGAGGTGAGCTCATGATGAGCAGCTGCACTTCCAAATGGAGCACCACACCGCTGGCAGCGTTACCTTCTGTGAAGGTGAACCGTTTGTCCATCTAGTCCATCCAGATGTCCACCTACTCGGACTGGCAGCAGCCCCATGTAAGATCTCCCTCTGAGGTCTTCTGCTATCACCCACATGGAATAAAAGGAGGGGTCCTCTTAAGGATCGCTAACAGATTAAAGGACAGAAGACTGGGGGTGGGAATAAACAGCAGCTTCTCCCAGTGAAGATAATGTAAGCCATGGACTCCCACTAGGTTCTAGAGTTAAAACCAAGAGAGATTATGAGGAGCTCCAAAAGCATCTCTCTCGGCTGGGAGAGTGGGCATCAAAATGGCAAATGCAGTTCAGTACAGGCAAGCGTAGAGTAAGGTATGTCGGGGCAAAAGATCCCAGCTTCAGGTATGCCCCTGATGGGATCTGAGCTAGCTGGGACTGAGCAAAAAGGGACCTTGGGGTCGTAGTGGACGGTGCAATGAAATTGTCAGCCCAGGGCGCAAGTGCTGTGAAGAGGGCAAACTCCATGCTAGGCACAATTAGCAGCAGAATGGAAAAAAGAACCGGCAAATTCTTAGCTTCCCTTATGCAAATCTTTGGTGCAGCCACATATGGAATATTGTGCTCAGTTCTGGTCACCTTACCTGAAAAAGGATATTATTGAGTTGGAAAAAGGATGGGGGGGGCAGCAAGAATGATCGGGGGGCTACAGCAACTCTCTTGAGGTGTGGCTGCAACTAGGACTGTCTAGCATGGAACGAACACAAGCAAGGGGAGACGTGGCGGAGGTGTTTAGAATAATGCATGGGGTGGAGAAAGTGAAGAGGGAGAGAATTTTCTCCCTCTCCCATAACAGCCATACCCAGGCCCATCCCATGAAACTGATTGGTGGGAGGTTTAGGGCAGATAAGAGGAAGTTCTTCTTCAGAAAAACATATAGTTGAACTACAGAATGCGCTGCCACAGGAAGTGGTAATGGCCACCAAACTGGATGGCTTTAAAAGGGATCGATTGCACAGAGTCATGGAGGAGGAGGGTGTCAGTGGCCACTAGCCTTGCTGGCTGGGTGCGTCTTCCTTCACCAGAGGCAGCATGCCTGGATACACCAGTTGCCAAGGAGCTTGGGCCGAAGGAGGTCTTGCCCCCATCCTGCATGAGGGGTCCTGTGGGCAGCTGGTTTGCACTGTGTGTACAGAGTGCTGGACTAGATGGACTTTCAGTCTGATCCAGCGTGGCCTATGTTCGTACAACCAAACCCTTCTAGCTGGAAGTGCCAGGGCTGGAAACTGGTGTTGTGAGCTGGTCCCTTCCCTCTGGTTCCAAAACTCAAGACAATCCTTTGAAAATGCAGTTCTTTTATTTAGATGCCACCAATCACAGAACCTTTCGTGCTCTACATAGTCTTGTACCAATGCTGAGAAGAGAAGCCTCCCTTCATGTGAAGAGTTAAATCCAAACTGGAAACAGTCCCTCAATCCCTCCCTTTCCAGTAAGACTTGTGGCTGCACCCTCAGGGTGGCTCTTGCGGCTTGAGGGCAAGATGGTGCAGACGGCGGCTCGTTTCTCCCAACACCTCCCCACTGGGTCAAGGGTTGGGTGTGGCTCATGCTCCCCCCCCCCATAAACCCTTCCTCCCCTTCCAAAACAGGCAATTCTCATGCTCTGCCAGGGAAACTTCACTAGGCACAGCTGAAGGAGCTTCTACGGCTTCGGCCCATCCCTGCTGCTCTTCTGCCTCCTCCTCTTCAGAATCCTGCAACGATTCTCACCAATGGCTGCCCCCTCTCTCTGCACCTGGGACTTTGATCATGCAAAGTAGGCCCTTTAGCACTGAGGTACAGCTGATCCCGTCTCCATCTCACACACTTTTCTTATATGCATAGTAGAAACAGAAGACAACACCGGTTGTCATTTTCTATAGCACCCCGGTGTTGTGCGGTGCACTCAAGAATTCTCAGAGTCCAGCTTTTGAAAGTCAGAAAGATGCTTCCCTTTCGTCCCGCCACCCCACATTTTGTGCCCATAGGCTTGCTACCTCGGTAAACAGAGGGTCCATTCAGCTGTTAAGGCTAACAGCCATTGGCTGACCTGTCTTCCTTCACTGTGTCTGATTTCAATTTAAAGCCATCTAAGCTGGTCGCCATTGCCAACTCAGTCCAGGTTGAGCACTAGCTCAATGCTCAAATTGCCCTCTATTCTGTGTGGCAGACTGAGTCCCTGGAGAGAACCTGCGGAGGAAGGCAGATGGCTCACTGGAGCGCCACAGCTCAGGCTCATCCGTCAAAGCATTAGCGAAGAGGAGCTTCTTGAGACTCGTGGAGCAGCATCTGCCAGTGGTTTCAAACCCATGCAAGGGTCCCTTCTGGACTGGAAAGCCTAGAGTCTCGAGATACAAGGCCTGCTGCAAGTGTCAGTCAGTCAGTGAGTCGTGGCATTAGTCCGCTAAAGCTTTAATTGCACCTTTTGAAAGCAAGTTAGTCAGACAAAGCCACTTGCTTTGTGGAACATATTATGCTCCAAAATGAGCAAAGGACTGTGGATTTCAGACAATGAAAACTACACTGGTGCTTTGTCAAAGGGTTACAGTGCTGAGGATGAAATAGAACAAGCCGCAAATAGCAGTTTGTTCTGCTGTTATTAACATGTTGGAGAGTTTACAGTCACAACTGAAGAATACCAGGAAATCAGGAGAACTGAACCACAGCTCTGTTTGGAGCATTATTTGAAGCAAACCTTGTTGCACTGCATACATCTGGTGAAAATAATAGCAATGGTTTTCTTTCGCTTTCATACTGTGCTTTAGGGAACTTCCCATTTATCAAGGAGTTTTTCCATGGAAACATCCATCATGAAGGCAAGCATCCCTTAAAGACAGCTCGTGCCACTGGTTTCCCTTCCTTGGGAAGGACAGAAGAGTTAGGGCATGCTCACCTCAGGTGGGACCTGCATCCTGTGAGAACTGACGAGGAACCTTAGCACAGCAGTGGGGAGCAGGTAGATCAGAATCCGATTGACGGTGCATCAGAAAGTTTTTCTGCATCACTGTCATTTTACAATAGCAACAACAACAACAACAAAAGGCTTATTCACTCCAAATTAGGCTGCTAAAATGAAGGGTTGGGAGAAAATGAAGAGAGTGTGCATGCAGGGGAAATGGACTGAGCCGTGGATTCAGGCAGTACCTGTTCCTTAATTCTAAATATATGTCTGGTTGGTGGATCTTGGGGTCCTTGTAAGAAAAGAATATGCTCTGTAAGCTTGAACTCTGCCCACCCCAGCCTTGGATCTTCTACCCTATGCTCCCGTTGTGAGGGCCGGGCCATGGATGGCAGCAGGGAAGGGCAGAACACCAGGTCCAGGGTGCAAGCTCAAGCTGAGTCCAGAGCTTACTATGGGCCAGAGGCTGGAGACAAGTCAGGAGGTCCAGGTCCAAGGCATGGAGGAGAGCAGTCAAAAAGGCGTTGCCGCAAGGGCTGTAGCAGGTTGGAGCGAGGCAGGGTCTACTCCGAGGAAAGATAGGAAAAGCAGGAAGGGCACAGGCTGGAGTGCGGCAGGTGCAAACTGGAGCAGGGCTTGAACAAGGCAGGGACAAACTGAAGCAAGGCATGGCAGTGCAGGGCCCAGAGCACAAGGAATCACCGAGGCACTTGCATTGCTGTGGCAAAGACAGCAGTGCAGGGAAGCCTTTGCTGCTGGCCTGCAGGGTCTCCAGCTGCACTGTGTAATGGCTGCACAGGTGTTTCCTGCAAGTGCCCACAAAGGTGCGGCTGGTTCTGCGAGCGCTTGCAGGGTCACTCAGGCCCTGATCCTGGCACCTGTGCCACATGCAGGCAGGGTTCCTCAACACACAAGGGTTGTGTGGGAAAGTGATCTAAAAGGCTGAATATTTAGAGCATATGTTCTAAAATTTAAAGTCTAAACAAGGAATCGGGTTTGTTTGTTTGTTTTTGGACATTATTGCATGAAGAAAAACAGCCTCATTTCAGGATCCTTGGAAAAAGGATGCTTTTTATCAAGATGTTGAAGAATGTAATGTATGTAAATTTAATCAGTTAAAAGCAAAACAGTTAATCAACTAAAAGTTCTTGGTTGACAGCTCTGGTTTTTTTAATGACCAAAGCAATGCCTAGTTAATATTCATATAGTTATTTTACAGTAAACAGCTTTTCATGGTCTGTGGATCATTTCTGGAACAATATTTTGCCCTCATGGATTGGCTTTTTAAAGGGTGAAATTGCATGTGTAGTATAATATTTCTTGTTCATGGATGTCGCTACAAGTATATTAGTGGGTGAGCATTCTTTAGGCAATTTCTTGTCCGTGGATATACACTCAGGTGATCCTTGAAAGCCAGTCTGCAAGCACAGAACAATAGTCAGAAAGAGTCCTGTCTCTTGCTTGCAGGCTAGTGTAATTATCATATGCTCACCAAGCAGGAATTTTCCTGTACAGTGCTAAATCTTCAGTGCTTGAGATAAGTTGGTCCTTCATCACCGCATGTACCCTTTTCTGCAGGAGGCCACAAAGCCCATGCCCCATTTTTTTCTGCAATATCATCATCTCAGATGTGGATGGTGATTCCATTGCATTTATATCCAGCCTTTCTGCTTCTCATAAGGAACCCAAAACAGTGTCTGTAACTCCATCTTACCATCCCTACAAAAGGTCTCTGAGATAGGTTAGGCTGAGAGTGAGTGACTGGCCCAGAGTCATCCAGGGAACTTCATGGCCAAGTAGGGGCTAGAACCCCAGTAATCTCTCATGTTCCCAGTCCAGCACTCTAACCACCACACTGGCTCCCCTTATATTACCTGGGCAACAAAAAAGTCCATGGTGGACCCATCCTTGCCTTCTTTTACCCATCATTCCAATTTCCATCCTCCAAATATTGTTTAAAAACCCATGAATTTCAATTATACGACTGGAGGTTGAAGGACAAGAGACTTGGGCTAGGAAAACCCTCACTTAAGGCCAGAGCTTTGATCTGCATTGTTCAGATGACAGTCTCTTAGTACTGAATGGGCCACACCTGTGATTACTGTATGTTGGCATTACCCGTTCAAGCTAATCTCCAAAGATGTTGGCAAACTGCAGGAGTCCGTGGTGTGTCTGTGCACTGCTGCCCTCTCCTGGACAGGACAGAGCTGGTCCCGTACACGGTGTGCAGAGTTTGTCCAAAGGACCCCTTTCGAATTCCAGTTCCTTCACAGGGCTGCTCCTGAAACTCAGTCACATGGCAAAATGCAGCACATGGGGAAGATTTATAGTTGTGTCTGTTTCTAGGTCAGGCACACATTAGGACAAGAATGTTAAAGTCTTATGCCAAGACTTACTTGTGATTGCTTCCATAAATCCTTCCCATGCTATGAGTGTTGTCAGCAAAGTGACTTGACAGGGGCTGGGCAGTCCTGTGAGCAAGAATGGTTGCATGGTAAACAGGCCTGCGGTTTTCAGCCCAACCAAGAATGCGAGCCATCAAAGGAAGAGGCCTACCAATCCAGGTCCTGCCTCTGTCCATAAATTCCGTTGACTCATGTATTTGGCAAATATGCCGTCATTCCTGATGCTTGTTTGTGTATGCAGCGGTGTTCCTTACAGGACAGGAGATGATCAAAGGCTGTCATAGGTACATTACACAGCTGCTCTGCTGCATACAGCCGTTGGGTTTGGCAAGCCTGCTTTGTAACTGAGGTCACAGAGAGTGTCTCAGTTGTGTGTGGGGCTAATATCCGAGGCTCGTTTAACGGAAATGCATTGTTATTTATATCCCATTTTTCCATCAAAAATTGCACTCAAAGCAGCTATCAATAACAAGACCGAGTTTAAAACCTTAATAAAGCAAATGCAGTGAAATCATTCGAAGAGAAATAAATAGTAAGACATAAACAATACCTGAGCAATTTGACAACCCCCCCCCCATTTGGCAACAGGCCAGCCTACATGGCAGAGGCCTGCCCAAATAAAAGTGTTGGCAGAAGGACAGCAGTGAGTGAAGCCAGCTATGCAGGGTCCTTGCTGCCGCAGCGCCCCCGTCCTGGAACGCTTGTCTTCTCCTTGACTTCTTCCCTGCAGATATTTCTCTTCAGACTGAAAACCCTTTTATTCCAGCCAGACTTCATTCTGTTGAGTGTTTGATTCATTTGCTTAACTCGTTCATTTCTGTACCTATGTCGTCATTTAACTGATACCAACCCTGCTTTGCATTCTTTCTTAGTTTGGTTTTTTTAATTTGTTGTAATCAGTTGTGAGCTGCCTTAAGTACTTCCTGTTGAGCCAGGAAGGTAGGATGAAAATGCTTCCAAACAATAAATATGTATTTCAAACAGTAGGTACGTTGTTTAATGCAAGCACCAAATGGGTAACTTGTCAGAAGACTGGGGATCCTCAGCTAGTTTGCATTTGCTACTGACTTTAGATGTCCACAGTCAGCATATTTAGAAACATGACATTTTCCTGCAAACTGAACAGAAAATGCGATAGACCTGAGGACACCAAGGACCAAGTTAGTCTTTATCTCCATTGATGCTTTGAGCTTCCTCCTTTCATAGGAGACACGATGGTGACATAACCACAGGTGCATTGATCATTACCATTCCCAAATCCTTTTCACAACAAAATCTGTTCCACACTCAACTGCTGCAGCCTTGGCTATTGTGGCCTGGAACAAGTATGGCTGCCCAGGGCATGTTGAGAGTTACAGGGCTTCTTCTCTATCTAAACTTGCATAGGATGGAGCCCTTGGAGAGTTCTGCTTTGCTTCGCTTTTGGTCACTTTATTATTCCCAGAGAGAACCAGTGTGGAGCGGTAGGCCGAGTGCTGGACTGGGGTTGTGGGAGGACCAGTTTCTAGTCCTCACCCAGCCATGAAGCTTACTGGGTGAATTTGGGCAGCCACTCCCTCTCAGCCTCACTAACCTCACTGGGTTGTCATTTTTAGGATAAAAATGGAGCTATCTAACCTGCCTTGGATTCCTCGCAAGGGTAGAAGAGGCAGGACATGCATGTGATGTGATGCTATTTTCACATTTTTCTTCAAAACTTTGGAAATTGAAACCCATTAAAAATTGGAAGAGAGAACCTGGACATCATTTTGGACCCCCTCCCCAAACCCCACCTTTTAGAGACTGCATGCTTGCTTTGGACCACACGTCACAGACACTTGCATGCGCAACACATGTACACACTTGTTGTAGCAGCTTTGTGACTCTGTTTCCATCCTTAAGCATCCGAGAGTGTTGATTGATCGTAAAGGATACGCTACACATTTTCAGTGTAATCGATGGTTTGAAATCGCTCCAGGACCCTTTTTTCCTTCTTAAAATAAAACCATTCAGATACAGAAGAACTGACAGGCAAACAGAAGAAATGGCTATTTCAGCGCTATGCTTCTTCACAAAAGTGAGAGATTACCTGTGTTTTACTCTCGAAAAACACCCAACTAGATGTTTGGCCAGATAGCTGACCAGACACTATGTATCTGCTTGAGTGAAAGCAAAACCGAGAAAATATTTTCCACTCCTCAACTAGAAGGATCCTTGACAGACTTTTTTTCAAATATGATAGTAACAATATTTTAAAAGGTAGAAGATCCTTTCCTTAAAATATATTATAAATTTGGAATAAGTATAAGCAAAGGAAAACCTTATGTCATCAATCTTACCATTATGTCCAATTACTGAATTAGAAGGGTTTCCATTAAATCTAAGAGAAACTTTGGGGAAAATATTAAAGAATCAACAAATAATTAGATTAAAAATTGGGTGCAGAAAATGAATAAAAATGGAAAGAGAAAAGCACTACTAGGAAAGGAAAAAATAACTTATACTGTTAAACTAGAGTTTGCTTAAGGAAAGGAGTTAGATGTAGAGATTACATCAAATTTGAAGCTGTGAATATAGAAAACAAAAAACAAGATAATAGGCAGATGAAAGGGATAGTAACTAAAATTTACATTAAAATCTATGTCAGTAAGAATGAAGGATTTTTTAAATAAAACTGTATGGAAGTGGTACCTAACCCCAGTGAAGTCAAGTTGTATAGATAGTAAATATTCCAATTTATGTTGCAGATATAGCTGTGGAGTAGGTACATGTTTTCATATGTGGTGGGAATGTGAATACATAATGAAGTTTTGGAAAGAGGTTTTTAAAGAGAGTTGAAATATGCCCTGAGATCGCATTACTGTCAATATTTGAAAAGAAACAATGGAGTTGGAATAATAAAGGATTAATAATGAATTTAATAACTTCTGCAAGATTAATCATAGCTAAGACCTGGAAAGTAAAATATGATTATCAATTACATGATTGGTATATAGCTATTAATGATAAATTAACTTGAATTAACTTAAATGAATCAAAGTGAGAAAAGGGCATATAAAGAAACATAAATTTAATGAGATTTGGGGTGCATTGATTGAATATGTATTTAAAAAAGGGAAAGGATTGGAACCTTATCGAGAACCCTTGAAAGAATTTTTGAATAAGTTTTCAATGTGTATTTTATGGTCTTGGTGATGGGGCTCACAGTATTTTTATGGTTTATTTTAACTGTATGTTTAATGTTATAGGTTACTATTTAGCTGTAAGTTTTTCAGCTGTATTTTATATTGTAAAACTAATTAGAAATATAAAAAAAATATTTTCTACTCACAGTTGTCAACATTTGGTTTTGCATATGACATTTCTCACACCGCTTTCTGGAATTTTGAATTCGTACATGGATATCCACAGACCTTAAAATCTGCTTTTGTGTGTTTGTGTATTTATGTGCGCACATATAATTCAGAACAGATTTTCAGTTTGTGGTAAACCTGCTTGTACCATGGTTCTGGTGGCACAATGTATATTTCAGTTGGAAAAAAAGCTAGTTGTCAGAAGGTTTTTCACCCTCAGAAGAGCAGCTTTCAAATCCACTTTGACAAATATCAGTATAATTTCACAGTTCACTCCAAAAGTCTGAATTATTTGTGAAACAAAATTTCAGGAGGAAAATCATTACCCATATTTATTTCTGTGAAAAATAACTGGAGAAAATGACACGAGTGGGCAAGCAGTAGGTAACTATCTGGATGCATCCAGTCAGAAAGCAGCCAGTGAGGCGGGATGGAGAGCAGAAAGATTCTCACCTGTACCCAAGGGGCCGTCCCCTGCCTTTACTAGCCAGCATCCATGGGGACCTGTATGAACACCATGGGGGCAGACAGTGTGAACCCTCTGGATGGAGCTCAGAGACAGCAGCAATGTAATAGGAGCTGCTGCTACATTTTACTGCTCACCATTGTTTGGAACTTCTGGGTCATCCCTCCAGAGGTTTTAGACTAGAACTCCCATCAGCCCCAGCCAATGTGGCCAATGGTCAGGTAACATTGGGAGTATGTTGGGTGTAAAAAAATGAATGAAACCGTGTGATGTTAATTTTCACATCTCCACAATGCACCCACAGATTCATGATGCAGAGAGTTGCACTGCATCAGCCATTTAAGGAATGAACTGAGAATGCCACAGAAATTCCTGCATTTAATTCTTTGTTCCTTTTTCCTCAAGGGCTCTCTGCGGATGGTGGTGCCAAGCGACAAGAGCATCTCTCTCGATTTTCCATGCCAGATCTCAGCAAAGATTCTGGAATGAATGTCTCAGAGAAGATGAGTAATATGGGGACACTGAATTCCTCTGTCCAGTTCAGAAGTGCCGAGTCTGTCCGAAGCCTGCTTTCTGTTCAGCAGTATCAAGATATGGAGGCCAACTTGCATGATCTCGCCAATCCAATTGGTTACAGAGACACATCCTCCCGTGTAAGAATGCATCAGAGCTTTGATTATGAAGGTGGGATGCCAGGAAGCAAGTTGGCTGGACAAGAGAATGCCAGACATCCTCCCATGAGTGAGCGTACCCCCAGACGAACTAGTCTCCGCGATGATGACCGACGTTATCGCCCCCACAGGCCTCGGCGGTCAAGGCGCTCCCGCTCAGATAATGCTCTTCATCTCACCAGTGAACAGAGCTATAAACTGAAAGAGAGGCCTTCTCTACGAGCCAGAGAGGATTACGACCAGTTCTTGCAGCAAAGAAGCTGTAGAGAGACCATGGAGCAGGGTGCACGAAGAAATCTGTATGGTCAGTGTCCGAGGACTGTATCAGACCTTGCTTTGCAGAACCACTTTAGCGAGCGATGGGGACCCTACTTTGCGGAATACGATTGGTGTTCGACGTGCTCCTCATCCTCCGAATCTGACAATGAAGGCTACTTCCTTGGAGAACCAATCCCACAACCCAGCCGTCTCCAGTATGTTACCGGTGAAGAGCTCCTTCACAAATACGGTTCATACAGCATGCCTAAGTCTTCCACACTAGGTGGTCGAGGACAGTTACACAGCCGGAAAAGGCAAAAGAGCAAAAACTGTATCATAGCATAACCATGTTGCCCGAGCACAGTGTTGGAGAATGTAATTACTTCATCAAACTTGCACTGTTGTAGGTGTTAAAGCGCTTTTATTGTAACAAAACATCCTGGCAAGCGGGGAGCTGTAAGAAGAAGGTCATAGACAAAAGTCTATAAATAGACATAATTGTTGGCATGGTGAATATATTTTGCACATTTTATTTTGTGGAAAGAGGGAGTGATGAAATTTATTTTAGCATGTAATAGTTACAAATTCACCTCCTTCCCACAAGTAGCTGCCATTTAATACCCAGTTCACCCATGTGTTTTTAGTTGCCATTGTTTTCTATAACCAGCACTTAGCTACTAGATTATTCTTTCTCCTCTTTTTGGCTTTTTATTTTCATCACCTGGTTTATTTCAGCCATTTTTCTTCCAGATTGCAAGGAAGTATAAGTTATTTCCATTCTTGTCCTGTAAATGCAAAGTAAATGAGAGTTCCGAGAAAATATTTTTGTATTTTGTAATATCAGAGGAATGTCTGTATCTTGGGAGTCACTGGGAAATTCATGCACATCCATCATGCTTTTTGGCTAGAGATCAACAAATAGGGCTTCAGAATCCTTTATCTTTTGCCATTGAATTTCTCTGGATCAGTAAGACTTTACTTTCTGCACTTGCTTAAAACAAAAAGGGAGCCTTCTCTAACATGAATTAGCTCTCAAGGAAGCCTGCAGGGCGCTTTTGAAGTCGACCAACACCTCCCTCTTATGCTACTTTGTAAAACAAATAGAGGCATCTATCACTGAAAGAAAATAAAAACAAGGGGTTTTTCCCTTTATAAAATGCAAGGAAAATATAACACCTAATATTTGTAAAAGGTAAAGAATGGTCTCGGTCTAAGCAGGTTCACATCTCATTAGACAGCACTGAAGTCACTAAATTTCAACTACTTTTGCAGGGATAAACCCAAACAATTGTAAATGGTGCAGTTGTGTGATGTCAGCATGAACTTGTTTTGAGTATAGAATTGTTTTCTGGTGCTCTGGTTTCCTGGCATTTGTTAACTGCTGTTCATTACCGAGTGGGATCTCCAACACTGCCTTCTTCTGAAATTCATAATGAAATGAATGCATCCTAATCATGTCAGACGAAAAGTCTACCCATGGGAGATAAGTGCATTCTTCAATCCCATTGTGAAGGCAGTTTGAAGGACCCATCCTCAGGGTACAGTGGAGTCCATTCTTTGGAAGCAACAAACGTTTCAACATGGTAGATATATACATAGGGCTCAAAATGTATTGTGTGCTATGGTGGCTGTGAGGTTTGTTCTCTCTCTCTCTCTCTTTCTCTCTCTCTGTATGCTTTAAACAATTGGGAGATGGACATCAAGATGTGTTCTGTATCGTTTCCCAATGAGACAGTGGGAAAGAAGGAAATTCTTTTTTCATTATCATAGTACCTTTTTATTATAGGGCTGTAAAACAGGTTTGCGTAGTCCCCAGCTAGGTAGGATCTCACCAACTTACCACACATGTGCATAGTTCTCTGGAGTCTTTGAGGATTCTGTTAGAACAATTGTCCCTTGGAATAGATGGCAAAATGCAAACTGATGTGAGAAGGATTTAAACAATCAGGTTCATGGGTCCCGACGTTTCACCTGGACCTACGAGGCAGGGACGCTGGACCCGCTCCAGTTCCGCTGCAGGACGAGTCCTTGGATCAGCATATTTGTAATAATGTGGGAACAGTGTTACATATTGAAAAGCAGTGACTCAGAAGGAAATCTCAGATATGGATGTATCCATAGCACAGCTTGGAATTTTTTGTTGTGCGTAAGGAGAATGTGATAACTATGATTTTTTTTCCAAAAAATAAAATAAAGAAAAAGAAATGAAACCAGATGATGTATAAAAAGAATGCATTTCTTAGCTTGCATGAAGGGAGATATTGGGGCCTAAACAGAAAATGTCTTTTTTCGCAATTAGGTATAATCACGGTGACCTCATTAAGTCTTATATATTTCATTTCCTTTCAACGCATATTATGTTTCTTGGCATACAGCCTGCGATGTAAAGGTCTGTGGTTATTTTCATCTGTACACGGACTGCTCACAATGCGGGGCAGCACAGTCCATGCAAGAGTGTATAAACACAAAGCCAACGATAAAATTAAGTTCTGTGTTCACCTTCAGTTCAAACAGAATATAATCCCCAAGTGGCTTGTATCACTTACTTACCATTGGCTCCATGCACATTTTTTTTAATTCCAGGGCTGCTGATTAATGGGGTCTTATCCGCCAAAGTAATTTTTGGATGTTGCTGGATTTTGCTTTTAAAAAATTAAAATACGCACAGAGGCTGCATTCAGGTATCACAACAGACCACTTTTTTTGCAATGAAGTTGTATGGCAGGAGGCAAACATGTACCCCCTTTTATACAGGCGGCTACCACTCTGAAGCGCCCATTCTTTGGTTCCCATTTTGGCCATATGCAGGAGAGTGGTTGGCAAAAGCCAGTCCTGTGGCCAAAGTTCTTCCTCCTGTTTTTCTTATAAATAAACCTTGCTGCTCGTAGCAACAGCTAGCGTGCCTCGAGCATGGAGCTGACAGCATTTGGTCGGAGCAGAGGTTACGGCGTTCGGTCAGCGTGGAGCCTCTCGCTTCTGTCCTCTGCTTCTTTTCTCCTGTTTCTGATTTAATGTCATTCCTAGCGGATGTTTTTCCTGTCCCTGAATCCTGACACCTGACATTGTTTTGGGGCGGGGGGTGGGGGTGGAGCAGAGGACTTTCCAGAATCCTGTATCCAAGGCCCGTCCACTTCGGAGTTGTTCCTTGCAGCTGGTGTGGATGCCAGGTGTCTCCAAGGACACAACTCCAAGGACTTCAGAAAGGGTTGAGAGGGGCTTTCTGGGAGGGAGGGGCCGAGACTGGGACCATTGCCTTGTGCTGATTCCTACTCGTATCAACAATCCAGCCTCCTTTCTTCCCCCTTTCCAGTTTTAAATCTAGTCAGCTGAAAATGGCCTTCTAGAGTAAGTCCATGGTGGGGGATGCACGTAAGACCCTAGTTTTGGGCTTCAGAGCACACTGCATTGTGTCTAGTTAACAAGCCAGGTTATTGAAATGGGGGTAGATCATGGCTTGATATTACATGTTGTTTACTGTACATCCCATGATTGCCAGCAAATAGTCGTCGTCGTCGTCGTCGTCGTCATCATAGGGAAGTGGTTTCTACCAAACCACAAGCAGAAGTTTCACATTCCCTTATAGATGTAGACTCAGGAACAAATCTGAGCTTGAGGCTCCTTCTTGACATCTGAAAGTCGCCGATGAGTCGAATACTCTTCTTAGGCTCAATCTCAGGGTTACACTCTTCCTATGCAGGACAAGAAGCGTGGCGGAAGCAATCTTTGCGACCCCGTTCCCCTTCTCTGCATTTCCACCAGATGGAGTTCTTTGCCAGTCCAGCAACGGCACTTCAGAAGGAGAGGGATGGAGGCCTCACAAGAGCTTGTATCCTGGCCTCCCCGGTCTCCTCCCTCCCACCAAAATGTGCCCTTTTCTCCTTCTCTAAGGTTGCCTTCCCAGCCTTGACGAACAGCCAGCGCTGTGCTTCCCTTGCTTGCTCTGGGTGCATGCATCAGAGCTCCAGTTCCCAGCTCTGCAGCGGGAGAGCTGCCTCCCACCTCTGCTCCGGGCATCTGCAAAATTCTGTGGCCCTTTGGATGCTGTAGGTCTTGCTCCCTTATTGGAATTTGTTACCAAAAGAGTTAGAGGTGGTAGGAATAAAAGAAACAATTTAAAAAGCCCCAAGAAAACATTTATATGTGATCAGACTGGGCAGTTTTAAAGCTCATTTTACTCTCTCAGATATTCTGAAATACATTATGTGGTAGGCCGATGTAGCTCAATTTGGTTGTGATGTAACCTCATAGAAAACAGTGAAACATTCCTATTATTAACCTTCATTTATGAAGCACTTTGCATTCAAAAGTACCTTGAGGATAATGGCACTGATATAGATCCATTTGTTCCATTAGTTTCAATGAGACAAATTAGTATGCATATGATACTTAAATGTCCAATTTAAGAAATGCACTTTACCAAAGAATGGCTCATGCATATGCGATTTGGCGTTTCCTAAGGCTGACATCGTCTGCCTGCTTACCTGGGAGCAAGCCCAGTGGAACTCTGGGGGACTGAATCCTGCATAAACATGCATAGGCTTGCCCCATGAATCCCTTATATGGCTTGGAGCCTGTTACTCAGCTATCCAAAGGAATGGTTTGTATACTGGAGAGAATGACATATGCATACCTTACTGGTAGTCTGTAATTGCCCATAATTATGCATAATTACTTCTTGAAATTATATATATGAGCACAGGCTGCTAATTGGTGTTAATCAACATATTCCAGGGAGACTCAGATTCTCTGACTCTTATGGAAAGTTCCAGAAAGGAAATGCATATATATATGTTAAATATTAAAGTGTTGACTCTTGGATATACTGCTACAATCCCCCAATTTTCTAAGTACCTATATTTCTTTCTATCTATCTATCTATCTATCTATCTATCTATCTATCTATCTATCTTATTATATTTGTATCCCATATTTTTTCCTTTCAAGAATTCTCAAGTAAATAAATCTCTTCCTCTCACTCATATCCTCACAACAAAAACCCTGTGAGGTAGTTTGGGTTGAGAGTCTGTTACTGGCCCAAAATCACCTAGTGAGCTCCATGGCTGACTGGAGACCAGAACCCGGGTCAGATGAGTCCCAGCCCCAAACTCTTAAGCACTGCACCACACTGGTTCTCCTGTCAGGTATCCTACCCTTGTCCTGATAAAAGCTTCTGCAGTAATTCTGCAGAGTAAGAACACAGTTTGGTGGTCTGTAGACGCTCTCTGGCCAGCCATAGAAAAAATGAGGATCCCAAAGCAGTCCCAAATTGGACCAGGGACTCTGAATTCAGACCACCCTTCTGTTGACTTCACAGCCAGCGTAGTTCTTCTTCACCTGCTGGGGCTCCAAGGTCATGGGAATGACCTCAGGGCTGGTGCCAGGGGAACATTCCAGAAGATGGGGAAGGGAAGGGTGAGGCTCCTCCAGGACATGATGCATCCCAGCAGTGCCTCCGCCTGCCTTCCTCATGAGCAGGCACAAAAGACTTGGGTGGCTTTCGCAGGGCAGTCTACCCATGCTCTTGTGCCACTCCCCCCCTTGACAGGATCCTCAAAATCCTCCAGTCCTCCCCACTGGATTCTGCCCTAAGGGTGCTAGCCAAAGAAAGGGGGGGAAAGAATTTGCGTTGCATCCATGGTTGATCAGGAATTAAGGGAGCCAAAGTCCAAGACATCTGAAGGAGACCCATTGCCTACACCTGCTGTGGATAAATCATATGGCTGGAATTGTCCCAAAAACTCAAAATCAAAAACCCATACTGGCATGCTCAGATATACATTAAATGTATAAGAAAGATCATGCTCCATGTACTGGTCCACATCAGGAAAGGACCAGTATGTGTGTTGTGGGGAAGAGAGATTCTTGGAGAGAGAGTGCTAACAGCTCTCATAAAGTGACAACAAAGCTGAGAAATAAACGGTACCATGACAAAGGCCAAGAGAACCACAGCCCATTTGTCAATGGAGAGACAAGGTATCCTTTCCTGGAAGGTTAACTGGGGATGCTGAGAAACTGGACTGTTTGGGGCAATGTGGGAATTTCTCTTAAAATTAACTGAAGTTTTAAGTATTCCTTAAGATGCAGCCCTGTAGCTTCTACTTTGACATCAGAGTTGAGCTGCTAAAATCTGTAGTCTCTGCCTGGTCTGCTGGTATCATTCCAACAGCCAGCGGGACCCTGCCCATAGTCCTGCCAAGGTGTTCAGCAACTGGTATAAATAGTCAAGAAGGTATTTTTTCTGTAAACACCATCCTCTTGAATAAATAACTTCAGGATCCTCAATATCAACAAACGAAATTAAAAAAAACAAAAAAAACAAGATCAGTATGTTTCCTTCTTAGAGAAATGACATATAAGAGATTTTTGGAAGGCCTTTAAAATACCCTAGAGTAGAAGAAATAAAATGGAGTGAGGGTATCATTGCACGGTGCCAAGCCTGGTGTCGCAAGATCTAATACGACAATGAAAATGCAATGGGAAGAGAGGCTACCAGTACCCCAATTCAGCACAAAGATCTGCTGTCACAGTGAAATGGTCTGTATATTTACAGCGTTTTCTTTGAAGTTCAACCACAAGCTTGACATGAAGAGATTGATTTTGTCTGATGGAAGGGAGGGGGTTAAGAAGTAAAATGCCTTGCAAGATATGTTTCTGTTCAAGAACTGGCTCCAACCCTTCAATTGTTCTTGCTAAATCTTAGCATGTCACATCCAACAGTCCTTTGCTGGGTAGAGCTTGCTTACGCCGTGCCAAATAACTAGTTTCATCCTTCACTTGGTTCTGTACCTACCCCATCCCTCAGATGGGCAGTTAACCAGGCCTATCACCTGGTTGTGTAAATGTGTGTGCATGGGAGTGTGTGCATGCACATGCACGTGGGATCAGAACAGCTCACAGAGGAATCTTTGGTTTGCACCCGTGTGCCACAATCTTGATCCAGTGATTAATAATTTTGGCTGAGAACTAGTGACCTAAGCAAACCTAGGGAACCCTTGTGTGAGTAGGAACCGCCTGTTCAGGCTGCTGTCCAAGTGCTAATTTTTGATGAGCATCTTCAAAGGACCTCGATGCTCCCCGTTCTGATGGAACCTCATCTTTAAACCAGACTTGTGGCAAGCATCCCTTCAAACAGATTACTGGCTTTTAAATCAGGGCATGGCCCCAGAGAGCAGGTCAACTAGAGGCCACAAACGTCATATCTTCCAGCCCCACTCATGATCTCCCAAGTCCATAACTCCTGCCTTTTTCATATACCCTATTTTTCGCTCTATAAGACGCACTTTTTTCCCCCACAGAAGTAAGGAGAAATGTCTGTGCGTCTTACAGAGCGAATGTGTGTGTGCCCGATGCCCGGGACGCTGCCGGCCGCCTGCACCACGTGGCACCACCTGGCCGGCACGCGCTCGGCACGCTCTGCTCCTTCCCCCCCCACCCGGCGCAGGTGAGAGCTGTGCCGCTCAGGGGGAGGCATGTGGAGGAGGAGGAGCCGCAGCTTTTAACCTGCCGGCCGCACGGAGAGCACGGAGAGACGGACTGCTCACCCCCACTGCCTGGGAAGACCTGCTGCTGCCGCCGCTGCCACGCCGCCCGGAAGACCACTGCCGGCATGCTGCCAGCTGCCAGCCCCACGTGGCACCACCTGGCCGGCACGTGCTCGGCGCGCCCTGCTCCGCCCCCTCCTCCGGCGCAGGTGAGAGCTGTTAATCACAGGTCGGTGTGTGTTTTCAAATGGCAACCTGTCTTTTAATGAAGCCCATGGGGAAGTGATGGGGAATGTGCCTGTGATTATCAGGAAGCTTTCCATGGATCAGTTATCTGTTAGTTGATCAGACACATTTTTTTTTAGAATCAGTGGATATTTGAACAGAGTTACCTTCGTGTATGAAGTTTATTCTTCAAAGGCAACTTAGTCCACTGTGTGTTTGATTAGCCATACAATATCTCATTTTTTGTCAGAAGTTTTTTTCTATTATTTACTAGTAGGGCAGCGTGGACATTACTGGCTTTTTTAGATTTGTTATTGAATTGTCTGCAGCAGCTCTTGTAGAACTGGTGTAGGTTGTGGATTCCTTCAATAATTCCACTACTGGCTAAGAAAGTGATGTCAGTGATTGTGAGCAACAGAGCTTCATAAATTCTGACTCTAGTGATGATGAGTTCTATGGGTTCAACGAAAACTAGAAGAGTACTCGAACTTTAAAGTCTCTCTTTTGCTAATGACAGTGATGATGGTTCTTAATGCCACTGTTGACTGCTGTTCACTTTACAAGGTTGAAATATGGTATTACTGTATTCTGTTATAGTTTATTAAATAGTTTAGTAAACCATTTGATTCAGAATATTTTTTTTCTTGTTTTCCTTCTCTGAAAACTAGGTGCGTCTTATGGTCAGGTGCATCTTATAGAGCGAAAAATACGGTACTTGTTTTCCCCTGTATCTCTTCCCCTCCCACGTACCTGCTTAAATCCAAATGACACAATGCCATAAAATTAAACATTTACCTGAATTTGATTGGCCTAATTTACTGAACGTGCTGCTCTCTAGATGTGGACTATTTGTACATGTTCTCAAGATACCTGTTTGTTAAGGGAACATTGACATCTGGCAGGAAGAACACAAGCAACACATCCAAACACTCTTTTCCTCATTAATAGGGAAGTCTATGAGACACAAACAAGAACCTGAAAGGTAGAGGTATTAATCTGGGGAAAATAGCTTGTTTCTGAATCCAAACAGGCAAGACCACAAACAAACAGGGAAGGAACCCTCAGCAGACCCATGGCCTGTGGGGAAATTAGCACAGCCCTCCCAGTGACTGACCCCGAGTCCTCTGCTGTTTAAAGCTAAGCCATGGACACGTGCTCAGGCAGAACTCCGAAGTGCTTGCAGGTGAGGAGAGGCTGAGAGGTGGAGTGAAGTATGTCGGAGTCCCTGGCACTCTTGGGGAGGAAGAAGCAAGTCTGAGAGCTTGCAGGAGTGAGGAAGAGAAAGGCTTGGAGGAGGTTTGTCCGAACAAGGGGCAGTCTGTCAGGCCAGTCCTGACATACAGTCAAAGTGACTAATTCATAAGTGTTGAACCTGCTTGCTCTCGTGTGCAGTGCTTTTTGCATGCCCTTCCTTCTGTTTTCAAGGGGCCACATCTTGGCCGAATCTTCTAGAGGGCTTGGCCACTGAGTGGAAATCAAGGAAACCAGAAGCAGACTCCTTCCTGCCAGCTGTCCAGGGAAGGGGCAAATGCACAGACAACATAGGAAAGGAGGACACAAAGTAAAAGGCTACAATTTGTTCAAGGGCCTCCTGAAACAAGAGGAAACGGCAGAGATCTCTCTTCCTGGATCTGCCGGACCCATTTCTGTAGTGAATTAGCCAGTGTTTCTGCTATGCTGAGCCGCCTGCTAAAGCTAATCTATGCTGCTTCCTTTTTTACTTGCTTCTGCATTTGTCTGAGGTTGCTGAATTCAAAAGCAATAAACATGTATCAAAGAAAAAGATGAGAAGATAAATCCCAGAGGTACCCTGAACAACAACACCATGGTGGCAAGTGTAGAGTCCCAAATGCACACAGGTAACTTCCTTCCCAAGAAGAGCTTCCCCATTCTTGGAGAAAAGCCTCATTTTAGGTGTGTTTTATCTACAGAAGCCACATAGGCCAACAGCTGGATCCAGATTTAAGCTGGCACCACTGTGCTAGCAAAAATGGCCTTTCCTGCCTCCACCTTCCCCTGGTGGCCTTTCCAACCCCATGAAAATGCTGCCAGAAGTCAGGAGCCCCTGCTGCATGGATTGCACCGTGTGGCGGGAAGCAGCAAAATCCCCTCAAATTGGATGAAGCCAGCTTTTGCAAACAGAGCCCTTCCTCTCGTAGGAGCTCCCCTCTTTGTGGTCTCCGTGCATCGCACACACGTGTGAATGCGCAGACGACCCCTTGGAGAGCGACAGTTACAGGTAAGCAAGCTTACATTCTTACAGAAGGGAGATCCTGGACCCAGCTCCAGGTGTCCCAGCCTGATGTGTTGGACTACAATAGTCATCATTCCCATTCCGCATGGCTAGCGATGGAAGCAATAGTCCGGCACATCAGAGAGAAAGAGAGCAACTGGGGAAGGCTGGCATAGATCAAGCGACAGCTAGAACCCTGGACTGGCCAAAGGACCTGGGACATGGAACAGGTGTGGAAGCCACCGGGAGCGGATGCAGTGGAGCCACACGGGCATAACAGTGTGAAGGGAAGCACTGGAGCAAAGAGCTGTATCCTGACCTGGGCATCACCTGGATCTTGCATACTGCCTGGTTATGTTTTACACGACGAGTGGTACAGAAAGGCCTTTACATGCACATGCACGTCTTAAAACTGGAAAGCTAAAAAGCCTGAAAAAAACAAATGGGTCCTTACATCACGTAGGAAAGGCCATGAAGTGTACAGCTGAAAAGGCCCTTCTCTGCATGTCTTCACTGAATGAGTTAAAATGGGTAGCTATTAAAGAAGAGGATGATCTTAGGGTCCGGATATTAAGAGGCCAAGGTCCGCAATCTTTATTCCAGCTCCTGCACCATAGCAAAGATTAGGGCATGGCAGCTGGAGAGAGTCAATAGTAGGGAGGGAGGGAGGGAGGGAGGGAGAGGCAGATGGGAACTGCAATCCAAGAACCTCTGCAGAACCACATTTTCCCCTCCCCGTCCTTAGGACAATCACTCTGCCTTCCAAAAGGGAAATAAACCCTCCAGCAAGTCTGTAAGCTGAGCCTTTACTCTTCTGAGGATTCTCCAGCCAGAAGGAAAGGGGCCCTTGCAAAGTCACAAGGCAAAGGCTGTGTGTGGCACCAAAGGGAAAGGTTCTTTCCTCCTCTCCTTTCTGTGGCAGCTGTTTCCATTTTGAAGGCCCTCAATCAACATCTGCAAGAAATCTCATGCTGGAGTACTTGCTGCCGCAACGTGCCAAATTCTGACATGCAAATCAAGCCCTGTTCTAAGCCATTTTGTGCCAAAGACTCTCTGAATGTGACGCTTGAAAAGTCCACAAGTCCAGATGGCTCTACCCCTTTACAGATTCTCTGAGCTACAGATTGCCCATGCTTTCTGAGTAGGGTAGAAGGACAATCCTTCTTTCCCAGTCCTGCTTTTTATTGAAGAGTTGTTTAAATTAGCAGTGCAAAAATGCTTGGCTCTTGGAGCAAGCACGGTGAACTATTGGTTGTCCTGCACCAGACAGTCTGCAAGCCAAAATTAAACGAAGGTGATTTTAAAAGGTTGTGGAGTGAATCTAGCAGAAAGCCCTGACCAGGAAATCTGCATTCTTTCTCTTCTGTGATCTGGAGATGAGCCACTTAATCATCCTGCCACAATGTCAGGATCTGCAGAGCAATGCAGCTCCCCCTGCTGGTCTGATAGCACAGGCAGCCTGCTTCACCTTGCAAATACTCGCTGGGCTGCTATCTGTCCTGTGGGTGCTTGCAGTATTATTGCTCCTGCAATCGTGGAAGACGGCTGGAAGTCACAGGAGATGCTCTAGAAGACCACCCAGCCCTGGCTAGATTTGCCACAACAGCACAAACCTTTGTGGTGGCTGCTTCATGCTGATGAGGGCGCTGGTCATTTGGTGGTGCCTCCGTCTGTTCTCTGACTCCTGCCTCTTCCGGAGTTGCTACTTTCAGAATGTATATTAGTGATAAAGTGCATCTGGAGTTAGAGGGGCCACAGCACAAAGCTAGACTACCCCAAGTTCCTGGCTGCAATGTTGCTAATGCATGTTTGCTGTGCACAGGACAGAGGGTGGCTTGTGTGACACAACAAACCATGGTGAAATCTTGGTGTTGTGGGTCTTGTGTCATCCAGACCAAGATCTGGAGTTCCTGTATGGTAGGGTTCACTTTCTGAAACCACAGAGAGAATCACCAGTCTCTTCTAAGGTTTCCACACTTTACTAAGCTTCTCTGGTCATCCAAAGCTAGGATTGCCATGTTACCATTATCAGTATGGAGACACCATAGAGTGCTTTGGCAAGAGTATTCACAGAAGTGACTGTTTCTAGCTTTTGCTCTCTACTGCTCTCAGCACCCTAGCAACAGATATGCCCTTGCTCACTTTATTGCCATTGGCTAAGTGATGTGTCCGTCTCCCTGTTTACTTTCTGAATGTTGGAAGCTGACTGGAGAGATCCAGGTTGTACTCCTAACTCAGCCATGAAGTTCACTGGGTGACTTTGAGCCAGGGATGGACTCTCAAAACAACCTATTTTTATTTTTATTTATTTATCTTTATTTTTAGACTTATTATCCTGTGAATCACCCTAAAGGCCCTGTAAATGGGTTCTGAAAATAAAATGGAGAGGAGGAGGCCCTGATAAGGTGCCTTGGGTGCCTTGCAAGAGGAAGAAAGTTGGGTTTAAACGTAGTAGGAACTAATAATGATGCAGCAGAGAGAGAAACACAACTAGAAAAGCTAAGAGATGTACATCAAGCCATGAGCCAAACTTGAACAAGTTTTTGGAGTTTGGGGTTACTTTTTCAGTTATGTTCATTGTTCTTGGATAAGTTCCACTGAAATTCCACCATGGGATAAGGGTAGAAAGTGGAAATGAAACAGGACATAAGAAATCTGCCGAGAGTGCCGGCCTCCTCAGGTCTGAGCACTGTGAGACTGAAGCAGAGAATGGTGCCACGCTGAAGCACGGACATAAGGAGAGCTGTGCTGGATCAGAGAAAGTGGCCGCCAAGCCCCGCATGCTCTCCACACAGGGTCCATCAGCTGCCTGCGTGAAGGACTTGAGAGCAACAGCACCCTTCTGATTGTGTTCCGTAGCCACTGGTATTCAAAGCCATACTGCCTCTGACACCACCAGCAGCAAATTGCATCCTTTTACTAAGTTCTATGCAAAAAGAACTCCTTTCTATCTGTCCTGAATCTGTCACAAATCAAATTAGACCATGGGGTTCTAATATTAGAGTGAAAGAGACAAATGCCTCTATCTCCACTTCGTCCACACAATGCATAAATATATTCAGTATCACGCCACACCCCTTGTCTTGCCTTTTTTCCAAGCCAAGAGAGCTGCAAAAGGGGAGTAATCACTCAGGGAAGCTGTTTTATCCCACAATCCTAGAGCCGGATCTCGAGAAGTCACACAAGAGCTCAGCCAGGCTTTGCTCAGCCCCACGGGTGCCTGTCCTTGTCTCACAGGACTTGGGGGGCCACTTTCTTCAGTCCTGCATCACAGAAGAAAAGCGCCAGGCCAGGGGCACCCAGCAGCACGAGGGAGGGGGCACAGCAGCAGCAGTAGCTCATGTTGCCTCTTGCTTCTGGGGCAAGACGACTGGCCAGGAACCAGCCACCTGCTTTACGAGAAATACGCTAGGCTACACTGAGCTGTGGTCCTGTTCGTGCCACAGCAGATCTCTCTTTGTGTAGGAGGGACTGTGCTCACGTTTCCAGGAATAACTTAGTTATGCACCAATCAAAAGCAGAAAGGGATCTGATGGGATGGTTCCCATGCCCAAAACTATGCATTTTTGAGCACCACAGATTATGAGATTGTGGTGGAAGTACATACAACTGTATGAATGCACATGTTCTCTCTCATACACACGTGCACAAACTCATGGCTATTGTGCTTGGCACTTTTTGGCCATGGAATTAGGGGAAAGTAAAGAGGAAGAGGATGGGAACCTGGCCCAGAGAGACTGCTAGCAGGGTTGGGAGATGAGTTTTGAATAAATTTACAAAAGCAAAAGCTACCACACTTGGAACAAAGAGCTGGATCCCTACCAGGCAAAGAAATCCCAGTTTTGAAGGATCTATGGCTGATAGTTCCCTAAACCAGATGCTTGGATGCAGAAGACTTACAGCTGCTTAGGATGCATCTGAGCTGACAACACCAGCCATAAACAGAGAAGTAAAGGGTTAAAGTATATTGTTGATTTTCACAGGGCTCTATGAGACATCCTGCATCAGATACACGAGAAAACTACTCATGCTTTTCTGTTCATCTGTGATTAAATGATTTTGACACAATGGATGGAGGGAATCACGCAAGCCGGCTTTTCGCCATCTGGCATTGTGGATGCCTCCCTCTTTCTCCACATGCTGTGCTCTGGATGACCTGTGCAAAGACAGATGTGCACCATCGAATGGCATTTTCCTGAGTGACTCCCTCAACGTAGGAGATCGCAAAATTATTCTTTTTATTATTGCCTTTAAAAGAGGCTAGACAGAAATTGAAATTCAGTATAAACATGCCTAATTTCCAGAGTCAAAAGGGCAGGACAACATCTCTCTTCAGGGGTATTTTCAGGTTGTTTCTGTCAGGAAATCTCAGATTTGCAGAACCTGGAGAATGTATGCTTGGATTCAGAGGAAGATGCTATGCTTGGTCTCAGCAGTTCATTGGCAGAACATCCAAGTACCCCTCTCTGACAGATAAAAAACATCAGCACTCTTGGTTAGCCAGTATACCAAACTGACTATGAGCTTCCAGAGCACAGGCAGAGTTTTGTATAAGTTGTGGGTCATGTACACAGTTTCAAGGCAGTGATGAGACTCTGGGTGAGAAGGCAAAGGCAATAATACAGAAATATTGAGGAATAATCATAGACATCATGAAAAACATCATGACTCATTGAAGGCTTGGGTAGCAGTTAACAAAACAATCGGGAGTCACAGAAATATAACAGGTTTCAATGTTTGCTTTTACAATCAGAGATACAAAATTCTTTAAGACAAAGCATGAGCTGGCTAGGTATTTTTACACTGCAAAGGAAGTGCAGCTGTCTGATCATCAACTTGCAACATTGTTTCAATGCTGTTTCAGCTAGGAGCTTGCCTTATCTGAGAGCAGGTGGATCATTAGCATAGCTAGGGTCTGTTTTTTCTTTTTCCCAGAGAAGGAACTAGGAAGGAAAAGTCCTGCAGATGGGGAGTGAAGGCACTGTTGCCAGATTTTATATTAAAGGACATGCAAAAGCATATCATTTTATTTCAGGAGTTATTTGGACTTTCCCAACACACTTTGGGCTTAACTCCACTATTGCTAACATCAGTGTCTAATGCAGATGTAAACCTACATTGGAAAAGGACTGGATGCTCATTGAATTTCCAAAGACTATATAGCATTTGGAACCCTGAATGTTAATACCATTCCCACATGAGAATTGCCTGATTCACACATAATGCTATAGTGTGATTTGTTGAAATCTGGCTCGCTGTTCCATCCAGACCCATAAGCAATCCATGGTTTGTTAATCCAGCTAAAAACCTTAGAATCCATTATTTGCTATGGACTCAGCAATTCTGGTTTGTTTCAACCATGACTTGTTGTGATGTTGAAGTCCAGAACCATGGCTTATCCTTTCCTTGTATTGTCTGCCATGAAGCAGCAGTAACTAACAAAAGCAGCTTGAAAATGAAACCATTCCAAAGGCTGTCAAGACGAGCAGCAGAAAAGCAAACAATAAGGAAACCAATCTACAAGCAAGTTTGTTTGCATGTCCGAAAGACAATTCATTGCTAGAGAAACAAATCATGGGCCATGTGCTGCCCATTATGCAATTAATGTAATACTTGGTTGACTCTAAAGTGCACAGGAAACCCACTTACTCCTCAAACCTCCAGCCACATTTTTGGACTGTGCCAGCAAGGCCAATGGCCACAGCCCTCCCTCTTGACCTTACATAATGTATTTCCTGGGGCTGAACTCCGGTACTGATAGGGGTTGGATCCAAAGTTAACCATACCCAAAGAAGACCTTAACCTGAAGAGACCTGAGCTAGACAGGAGAGAAAACCTATGAGCCCTAGATATTGTCTCGGGAGGTCAGAAGACAATGTGGACTCCCAGATCTGAAGTGAGAGACAGCTGTGACTTGGAGCTGCCCCCTCCTCCCCCGCAGCACAGACGGACCCCTGTGCTGGCCACTGCTTTGAGGTGGGAGATAAACCTTGGGGAAGGAGTAACTTTTACAGGGAGGGGAAGGGGGGCAGGGAGGGGAGATGGCCAGAGCCACCAGGATATCTTGATGGCACTCCAGCATCATACCCTCACCCTCTGAAGCACCCCAGCTAGGAGGTTAAAAAACGACCATCTAGTTGAATCTCAGAGCTGGAGGTGTGGGGCGGCACCGAGCGCTCCTTGTGTTCTGCACTGGATGCTCATGAGCCTCCAAGTCTGGGGGCCTAAATCATGCTTATTTCTTTGGATCAAACTGGATCCACATTCACCCTTTCATTCCACTTTAGTCACCTTTGGCTGGTAAGACTTTCCTCTACTCTTTCCACACACATGCAAAGGTAATTCCAAACCGCATTCATGACTGTGCATCGATAGCCAGAAATGAGAACTATTCTTCCGCCTGGGCCGGCTTCGTACGTACCCTTATTTGGTTAAGAGCTCGTCGTGCTGCTGCTGAAACATCCTCATCCCACATTCCTGACGTGTGTAGCACACGGTCATTTATTTATTAGGTTTATTTTCCGCCAAATTGGCCCAAGGGCCCTCTAAACAGATGACAAGACTTCTTGCGGGATATCCCGTTTTCATGCCGTCTTGTCAGATCACAGAGAGGCTTCCCGGTGCTCTTAGTGGGGGCTGCAAGCTTGATAAATCTGCCATTATTTGAGAGCAAGTCAAGAGGAGTTAGAAAGCAGATAAGTGCAGGGAAATGGCTCCTTGAGGCACCCTTGTTTTATGTTTGTTTCTTTGTAGAACAATTAGCTCTGTAGTGGTATGAAAGTGGGAAAGAGCAAAGGAGGGAACCTGCAGCAGGGGGTGGGGTGGAATAGCAGCTCCTCTGGCCTTCCCCGTCACAGAGAAGGAGAGCGAGTGCCCATACTTTCCCCTGCTCTCCCAACCCCCCAGGATGAAGCCAGTGAGGCTGCAGGTCTGAGGGCACGGTATCCAATGCCTGACCCTCCATCAGGAACCAAGGGGGGGGGCTTTGTTTTTTTCTTCCTGCTCCCCCATCATGCATGTTGAGTGGGGAAGAGCTGGACAGGGTCGCCTGTGCGCTGCTGAGCCAAGCCTGGGGACTGGGGGGCTCCCCTGGAGAGAGGACGCCATGCGATTGAATGGCGGGGCTCGTGTGATCTCCACTGTCCTTGGCCTATTCTGTGGCAGGCAAGTGGCACTGGAGAGTGAGGCGTGGACAGTTCCATCGCAGTGCTGCAGAGCCTCTCTGGGAGGACTCACCATCCAACCAGGAGCCCGTTTGAGAAGGGGCTGTACCCGCCACTGCTGTTGCGCAGGATACGGCCCAGCCCAGCCCAGCCCAGTGCTGCTGCTGTTCCCTAGGCACCCACAGATCCTTCTCCTGGTGCTGCAGTTGCTCTGGAGACCTTTGACATGGCCAGGGCAGCCGGATTCAAAGGTGGGCAACATTCACGCACCACTAAAGTACCCACTGTGCCCCCTCTCCCTGGCCCGGCGTGGGTGATCGGGGCTCCCATATGCCAAACAGCATGCAAGGGGCTCGCGGTGGCAGCTCCAGGTTTTCGCGCTCACACAGGTCAGGTCGCCGGACCCTCTCCATGAGTGTTCTTTCTCCTCCTCTTCCTCATCCTTGGTGCTGCTTGTCACTTGCCAGGCAGAAAGCTGCTGAGCAGGTCATCTACAGCCGGGTCTTCTTCCACCGCCACCGCCTGAGCCAGAACAAGAGACCCATGAACAGACAAGCCGCAAGGGTGACAAGGAATAGACCATTTGGGGGGCCCTTGTTCATGAGCCCCTCGGTGAGTGCCCCACCATGCCTACCATGGCGCTGGCCTCGCATGGGAAAAAGTGGGAAACAGGGCCAGGGAAACAGGAGAAAGGAGCGATCGTTGTACAGCTGGATTGAGCGATGCAAAGGCCTAGAGTTGTCCTCCAGCTCTGCATCTGCAACCCTGGAGCCAGTGGAAAGCGCCTCACAGCATTTCAAGAACACCTTTTCTGGATCACTCTGCCAGTCACCAGGGAAGCTCAAAGGGCAAAAGGCTAAGGCTTCTCAGCAAGACTGCGGCCGAGCACCTCTTCTGCTAAAAAGGAAGGACTGTACACGGTTTCTAAGCACCAGAGATGGCGCTCTCCAGGCCTCCCCCAAGAGAGGCCAACATTCAACAGCAATGAAACACATGTCCAGGCCTATTTGCTTCATACTAATAACTGTGACATCAAACCAGCCCATGGAATGCTCAGACTTCTCATATTCTAAAGGCCACTGTGGTAAAAGAAAAAGGAAAGAAGAAAGGCTGCTCTCTTGCTGTGTAACCCAAGGCTGCTTTCCTCTGATGCAAGATGGTGCTTGCCTCCTCTGTTAGTCTTCTCAGTGGCTGTGGTAGCTCTAAAGAGGCCCAGCTGTTGAGGCCCCCAGAAGGTGAGGCAAAGGGAAATCGAGCGCCGCTTAGGCCTGGGAGAACCAGGGATGTTCAAGCGCACAGAAATTTGCTGGACTTCACTTTGAAACTCAGTTTGGCTTAGTCCCATTTCTATTTCAACTTGTTTTTATCAGTTCATTCGAATGGGAGAAGTACACTTTTCTGTGCACCGTTTTCAAAAGTGTACACTTCCCTTGGTTGACCATAGTATGAACATGTTTTGGGAAATGCACATTTCAAAGTGTGTCTTAGAAAGAAAACGCTTTGTATGCAGTTGCAGGTTCCAGCAAGTGCGAACACTGCAGTGGGGGAATGTCCTCCCGTTCACATTCTGGGTTGTGAAAGGGGCAAGTTCTGATGACTTTACAAACTGAAAATAAATTCTAGTGTCCTCACTCCTGTTGACTCAGTTGTGTTCCAGGAGCGCCTCTAGCCCAGGCTAAATTGCCTCTTCCTCAGCTAATTTGACTGGTTAGCTTGCGACATTCATGCGCCTGACCCTCCTCCATGGGACCTTTTCAGCACTGCTGCTTTTGGCTTTGCAAGGCTTCCATCCACGTGGCAATTTCCCATCGTGAGGCTTTGATGGCAAAAGAAGCTGCACTTGGCAGAATGCGATTTTCCAGAGCCCCTGTGGAGCAGTGCCTGGTGGGCAGGGTCAGGTGGAGGAATTAATACATCATGTCCTACATTGCCCCTTCCAGGATTTTATAAGGAGGAGGATGTTGGGTCCGATTACTGATAACGTCTCAAGCTGCGAAGCAGAATGCATTAAGTTTTCGCAGGCAGATATCTAGTGACCATTTTTACTGTGTTATCTTTTAAAATTAAAAAGAACAGTTCATCCATTAGTTTTGTTAGATAGCTAGCCAAGTAGTATTTTAGACTGCTTTTAATATATCAGACCATCAGGGCTGTAACTCTTTCAAGCATTTTGTACTTACATTTAGGTTATATTCCGCTGTGTATATGCAGCATTTGGGTCTTGGTTGTTCGTCATGACCTGACAAACAATGAAACAACAAAATTGGCCACTATTATTACTACTTCCTAGCATAAGTATCCCTTATATATACAAGGCAGCAGCTTCCAGGGTCCCCTCAAGCCCACGATGTGCCAGTGTATCGATACCTGATGGATCTTCCTATCCCTGCACTCGGCCTATGGGAGGCCTTGTGAAGTATATTTGCTTCTGCCCTGCCCTGCCTCCACTGCACACGGCTCCCTCGGGTGCCCTCCATTTCAGCCCTCGGCCTGCTCTGTATCACTGCCGCAGCCTCCTGGCCAGTTTCCACTCCTGCGCTGCACCCGCCGCCTTCTCCTCCATCTGCAGCCTCCGTGGCGCGGCCCAGCGATGACTTCCCGCAGGTGCCATCCCTCAGCTGGCCTCTCAGCTCTTCAGTGCCATGTGTCTCCTTATCACCTTTTCTTTGGGCTTCTGTCTCTTCCGCTTGCCCTTGGCATCCTGTGGTTTGGCCCACTGACTCCTTTGCCCCTGCCATTGCCTACTCCAAACTCCATGTTCCCCATTCCTTAGCTTTCCTGCATCGTTGGACCTAATCTCACTTGGACTTCTAGTCCACAATCTTCTTTGTTTGCCTGCACAGTTCCGCTTGTTACTGCTTATTTTGATGGTAGCTGCTGTTGTCATCATGAAGGAGGTGGAAGTGGAATTTTCCCCAGTAGTCTCTGCTTTGACGTGCAGTGGCCCTCTTTTCTCTTGCCTGCTCACTGATCCATTTAACTGGAAGATGCCGGGGACTGAACCTCTGCTTTTCAAAAAGAGCAATTGCCTCTCCCACAGGAAATGCACACTGGTACATTTTCTTGTGACATTTTGCTCCGCACCAGACAGAATATTCATAGGCATTCCGTGACCTCACTTTAGCTCTAACAATCAGTCCTACAGGCTTTAGCATCACTGCCGCCTCCTCAGCACACTTTTTTTCCTTCCCTCTCACTTCCTTCACACAATAACTCAAATCTGCAGTGAAGGCTGAATCTTCGGACTGGCAATTTATAATATTTCTAGAGCTGGTCTGGCAGATCTAATGAACTGAACCGGAAAACTGTATCCGAGCAGTGTAATTGCCTTCATTGCCCATCGCACACTCTGACTCATGCTTGTTTTTGGGTGGCTCAAAGATTTACACTGCACTGTGTAATTACTAGAGCAGCCTGGCAGGAATGCAAGCTCTCTTGACCAAGTAGTAGAAGTGGTAAGGCTATGATGAACTGCTCCTCCACGCAAGCCCCCCTTTAGTTTGCTCAGGAGCCTGTGGGAATTGGGGTCTCTGTCTGTTGTGTTCCAAATCCTCACTGAGAGCTGGGATTAAAGCAACAGGGAGACTAATGGCTGAGGCAGTGTGCATTCCCCAGAGCATCTTTCCCACCTTCAAACTGGAGTTGGGCCCGCTATGTTGTGTGTCTACAGTCCGTCCACTTCCATTGGCAGAAACAACAAGTGGGGAAATTAATCATCCTTCTGCTGGGTAGGACATGCGGATTCATGCCTAGACCCTTTTTAAAGCTAGGCATAGCCATGCAGGAGCAAATGATGCGAGAGATACTGCCAGGTCTTCCCTTCTCCAGTCACATGTGCAGTGTAGCCGCAGCATTCCCTGTTGACGGAGTCAGTCGCTGAGATCTGCCCAACTTACTGTTGCAAGTTTGGAGAGTTTTGCCAGGAGGTGGTTGATGAGGCCAGAATGACTGCAGGTGTTCTTTAATAATTAGTGGATAAATAGTCAGGCACCTCTGGGAAATTACAGGTAAGGTAAATGGCCAGGAAGGCTAGGATATGGTTGGAGGAGATAACACATATTTCTTTCTTCCCTTCTCTAGCTAGAGGGCGAAAGCAGGCAGATGTGAGTAGAAAGCAATAGAGGCATTTGGGGAAATAGGTTGCAATTTGGGAAAGGGAGAGAGAGGGAGGGAGGGAGGGAGGGAGGGAGGGGAGAGAGATGGAAAAGAGTCTTCCATTTTCTAAAACTCTGATGTGAGTAGGAATAGATGAATCTGTCAGTTTTGTTGGTTCTCAGTTTCTCGTTTTCCAAGTCTTAAATTGGAATCCCAAATGTTGAGATTTTTAAAAATACTGGCATGGACTTTTGCATGCCTTTTTGTGTGCATTTCCACAGTACATGCATTTTGCCTGATATAATTGCAAGCAATTATTCAAATACAATGTCTTTTAGAATGTTATTTTCCTCTAATAGACACATCTGTCTACCAATTTTTTTGATTGGAGAACTCCATGGAAAATCTGGAAAACTGAATTTTGAAGGATAACTGAATTACAGGACATGCATTGGTTTGAAGCTGTGTATGTTTGCATTAAAATATGAACCAAAATAATTTCTCCCTCACTTCTCCTGGCAGGGCACTGAATTTTTACTGTCTGAGTGTTTAAGCTGATTTTCATCACCAATAATTGTTAATCAACTTAGATCTTGAAAAATGCTAACAAGCCATCAGTTGTCTAGTCTTGTTATTCACAAAGTCACGTCCAACCCATCATGACCCGATGGACAACATTCCTCCAGGCCCTCCTGTCCTTCACCAGTCCCAGAGTCCACTTAAGCTCAAGCCAACTGCTTCAGTGACTCCATCTAGCCACCTCATTCTTTGCCATCCCCTTCTTCTTTTGCCATCTATCGTTCCCAGCATTAGACTCTTCTCCAGGGAGTCCTTCCTTCTCATTAGGTGGCCAAAGTATTTGAGTTTCATCTTCAGGATCTCGCCTTCTAAAGAGCAGTCAGGGTTGATCTCCTCTAGGACTGACCGGTTTGATCACCTTGCGGTCCAAGAGACTCGCAGGAGTCTTCTCCAGTACCACAATTCAAAGACCTCAATTATTCAGCACTCAGCCTTCCTTATGGTCCAACTTTCACAGCCATACATTGCAACTGGGAAAACCATAGCCTTGACTATACGTACTTTTGTTGGCAGAGTGATGTCTCTGCTTTTTAGTATGCTGTCTAGATTGGCCATCGCTTTCCTCCTAAGGAGCAAGCGTCTTAATTTCTTGGCTGCAGTCCCCATCTGTGGTGATCTTGGAGCCCAGGAAAATAAAGTCTGTCACTACCTCCATTTCTTCCCCATCTATTTGCCAGGAAGTGAGAGGACCAGATGCCATGATCTTAGTTTTCTTAATGTTGAGTTTCAAGCCAACTTTTGCGCTCTCCTCCTTCACCTGCATCAAGAGGCTTTTTAGTTCCTCTTCACTTTCTGCCATTAGAGTGGTATCATCTGCATATCTGAGGTTGTTGATATTTCTCCCAGCAATCTTAATTCCAACTTGTGATTCATCTAGCCCCACCTTTCTCATGATGTGCTCTGCATATAAGTTAAATAGGCAGGGCGACAGTATACAGCCTTGCCGAACTTCTTTCTCAATTTTGAACCAATCAGTGGTTCCGTGTCCAGTTCTCACTGTTGATTCTTGACCAGCATATAAGTTTCTCAAGGGACAAATAAGATGGTCTGGTACTCCCATCTCTTTAAGAATTTGCCACAATATGTTGTGATCCACACAATCAAAGGCTTTACCATAGTCAGTGAAGCAGAAGTAGATGTTTTTCTGGAATTCCCTAGCTTTCTCCATGATCCAGCATATGTTGGCAATTTGATCTCTAATTCCTCTGCCTCTTCGAAACCCTGCCTGTACTTCTGGTAGTTCTCAGTCCACATACTGCTGCAGCCTAGCTTGTAGGATTTTGAGCATAACTTTGCTAGCATGTGAATGAATGCAATTGTACAGTAGTTTGAACCATCTTTGGCATTGCCCTTCTTTGGGATTGGAATGTAAATTTACCTTTTCCAATCCTGTGGCCACTGTTGAGTTTTCCAAATTTGTTGGCATATTGAGTGTAGCACTTTTATTGCATTGTCTTTTAGTATTTTGAATAGCTCAGCTGGAATACTGTCGCCTCCACTAGCTTTGTTGTTGCTCAGACTTCCTAAGGCCCATTTGACTTCACATTCCAGGATGTCTGGATCGAGGTCAGTGACCACCCCATCGTGGTTATCAGGGACATTAAGCTCTTTCTTGTGTAGTTCTTCTGTGTAATCTTGCCACCTCTTCTTAATCTCTTCTGCCTCTGTTATGTCCCTGCCATTTTTGTCCTTTATCATGCCCATCTTTGCATGAAACATTCCCTTCATATCTCCAATTTTCTTTCTTTCTTTTTCTAATCATCCTTATTCTATTGTTTTCTTCTATTTCTTTGCCCTGTTCATTTAAGAAGGCATTCTTATCTCTTCTAGCTATTCTCTGGAATTCTGCATTCATTTGGGTGTATCTTTCTCTTTCTCCCTTGCCTCTCACTTCCCTTCTTTCCTCAGCTATTTGTAAAGCTTCCTCAGACAGCCATTTTGTTTTCTTGCATTTCTTTTTCTTTGGGACGGTTTTAGTTGCTACCTCTTGTACAATGTTGTGAACCTCCATCCATAGTTCTTCAGGCACTCTATCAGATCAAATTCCTTGAATCTATTTCTCAGCTCTACTGTATATTTATCAGGGATGTGATTTAGGCCATACCTGAGTGGCCTAGTGCTTTCCTCTACTTTCTTCAATTTAAGCTTAAATTTTGCAACCAGAAGCTAGTGATCTGAGCCACTGGTTGCCCCCTTTCAAAAGAAATAAACCCGGGCAAGTTCTGCAGTCCAACAAAGTCTCTGTATTCAGGGAAAAGGGCAAGCTTAAGCATATCTGGTTATGGAACTGGAGGCCAGACCAGGTAATCTCTTGGGTCCCTCCTAGTGCATGCATGCATGGCTGTAACATAGAGTTTGGGGCATGGGGGGGGGGCAATGGAGCTGGTAGGACTGCTAGGAATTACTGCAGCAGCCTTGGCGAGTTCCTCCATTGCAGTGGAGAAACCTCCCACGTAACTGTCTGCACTGAGCTGCCCCATGGGGACCAAAGCCTGTCCAGGGAGGGAGCAACTGCTTTGTGGGAGAGGGTTCCCTTCTTCTCCCACCTTCCACTGTGCCCTGGCTGGAGACGGGACGGGAAGCCTGCGCCTGTATGAGGTGGGCAGAAGGGAGGGAGAAAGAGGGAAGGTGGGCAGAAACTGAAAGCAGGTTGCTGAGTCGGCCTGGGGAGCATCTTATGGTGCTGGTTGCCCTACTGGAGGAGTGGGCTTGGGGCGTCTGCTCAGTTGTGCCCCCACATATGCCCAGCTTGCGTATTTCTAAGGAAGCACACGCGTATTCAAGGGAACATCCATCACCCTCCTTCCAGCTAAACCCAAGCAAGCAGCACTTCCCCGAAACACGGAGAGGTGCGGGTGCCCACAGCACAGCGGCATCACCCACGGAGCACAGGATGCCCCTGCCCCTCCTCCCCCTGCGGTCGGTCCCTCTTGCAGCAATTATATAGAGCGGATATCAGCTATGCAAAAGAAAATGACTGTCTGGATACAATCAGTCTTCTGAGGCAATGCTGAGTTTGCTTTAAAGAATGAACAAACAAGGTCAACTGAAACATGCTAATTCAATCTGAATAAATGACACATGCTGGAGAATGTGCCTCTCGCAGTACAAATGCATTATTCACTCAGTCGTGTCAGGTATGAATTAATTCACCAACATGGTTTTGAATGGCAAAATTCTTTCTGACTTAAATAGGCCCAGATAGCTTAAAAGTCCTTGGACCTATTTCAGGAGCAAGGCTGTAAGCCAGCCTTCCCCAGCCTGGCGCTTCCCAGATGTTTTGAATGCCCTCTCTCATCAGTTCTAGCCACCAAGACCAATGGTCAAGAATAACAGGAACTTAGTCGGGAAAGTCTAATGTGAGCTGGTCTGAGGAGGCTGGGAAACATGAACTTTACATCCTAGAGTATTTTCTTAATACATTTGAGTTTTGTCCTACCTTCCTACCAAACTAGAAAACTCAAGACAGCTTATGGAGGCCATTTAAACTAGTCAAAACTATAGCACAGTATGTTAAAATTCAATAAAAATGTAGGAATTACAGAATAAACACAGCATACAAAGCAGCATACCTGCCTGCTGGAATACTGCAATCTTTGCCTTGCTTTCCTTAGGAGAGTGTTCCACAGCCTGGGAGTGACCACCAAAAAGTTCCTTTCTTCTGCTGTTATCGAGCACACCACAAAGGTGGTAGTCCCTCGAGAAGGACCTTTCCCAAAGAACCTAAAAAGTAAGAGAGGGAATGTCGACCTTGGGTGAGGCCCAGGGGGGCCTGGTGTTTTAGTATGATGGGGCAGGATGTCTCTAGGAAGGCTCATAGTCTTCAAACTTCCTAGGGAGAGAAGGCCAAAACCTAAAGTAGGGGTAGGCACCATGTTGCCATCCATATGTTTTGGACAATAACTTCTTTATACTCCTTTACCATTGGCTGTGCTTGGTGGATCTGTGGGAGTTGTAGTCCAAAACATACGTGGGGCATGAGGTTACCTGCCCCTGAGTTCAAGAATTTAATGCTAATATCAGGCAGTCCAATCTGATAATGCTAATATCAGGCAGGTGTCCCCATCCTTGCTGAGGACGAGGATCCGTTGCAACATGAGCTACCATGACACCAGACTTTGTTGTTCCCATGTGCTGTCAAGTTGTCTCCAGCTGATGGTGACCTTGTGAATGAAAGCCCTCCAGAAGGTCCCATCCATGACAACCCTGCTCAGCTCATGTAAATTCAAGGCTGCAGCTTCATGTATGGAGTCAAACCATCTCCTATTCGGTCTTCTTTTTCTTCTTCTGCCTTTGACTTTCCCTCACATGATTGTCTTCTCCAGGTGATATTGCCTTCCCATCATGTGGATACCAGAGTATATCTGGTGGAACACTCTTCTAACTGCTTGACAATGTTCAGTGTCCAGAAGTTTAAAACGTCCATGACTGGCTAGTGGCAAACAGAAGTGTGCCACACAGATATTGAGGAGGCACAACTGAGTCTACACACATGGCAGGAGGTGTTGGCGGGGTGCAAGGGACCGGTAAGAGACAACATTTTTGAATATTTCCACCAAAAGGAACCCACTTTTTTGTAAGAAAGAAACTAGCACATAATTGAGGATAGTATTAATCTAGTCTTTTGCCTGCTGGCTGGTTTTCTGTTTGTAAGGAACATCTAACACAGGGAATTAAATATGACAGATTCAGTTCTCTGCCTGCAGTCTGACATGGTGCCCTCTGCACTTCCTGCTACCATCTTATTCTGCTGCATGTCTTGAGAAGGCTTTCTCCAAAGTCCTCAAAGGCTGAATTATGATATTATGCTTTGACAGTGAGATTGCTCCAAGTTCGATACAGGATAGCTTGGTGAAACCATTGCTGTTTGCCATGGCAACTGATCTCTATCACACACACATGATCCTGCTTTCTCGACACAGCCTGAAAAAAATTCCATTCATGTAGAATGAGAAAGCTACTGAATTACACTATTGGAATTAGGTTGAGGGTACATTAAAAATGATGCTGACACCATCGTGACAAACAGCCCACAATAGTTTTGTTGTTGTTGTTGTGATATGAAAGAGGAACACTTCTACTTCTTGCTCTACATGCATCTTTCACATCTTCCTGAGGCAGGAAAAGGAGCTAAAGTTGAGCTTCAGACTTTACAAAGATGAATGGAGCCAGAGAAGAAGTGGCTACATGACTGACTCCATGTGCTCTCAAACTGAGACCGCACTAGTGGCATTTATATTTTATTGGGTATGGCTCAGATCCAGATGAAGTCAGGTGCACTTAGGTCCCACAGACGTCAGTGTGAAAAGTTAGCCTTGAAGTGAAGTTCCATTGCTATCAATACGAACTAACTGGATCAAATTTACAGCACAAGCACATATACTATCTATTCAAAATGTCCCATTGACTAACATGGGCCTTGCCCCCACATGAGTGTATTTAGGACTGCAGCCTTCGCCTGGGTCCAACTCTCTATTTTCATCCGATCCATATGGCTCATTAGAGTTGGCTTAAAGCAAACAAGACAACAACTAAAGCGCTTTCTCAATATCTTCCCAGTTAAAGAACAAGTTAGTTATTGAGCATTGCAGGTGCCGGAGCACAAAGAGATCAAAAGATGGACTGAAATCAGATGTATGGCCTAGGTGAAGAATGACATATTAATGTCACTGAAATAATTCTAATGCATGAAAACATATCCTGTGGCTGTGAATAAGCTGTTAGAACTGGTGCACTCCACCAAAGTGACCGTCATCCAGGCATTCTATCGCGATCTGAGATAGAGGCGTGTTTCTTTGGCTGCCCATTGTGTACAGCCCTTCCAGCCAGTTTATTTTCTGTTTATTTGCATACTTTATTAGCTCCACTTAGATTTTAAAGATGGAGAAGCCTACGCTCAGCTGCATGTAAGGATTTTCTTCTGTAAGTCACTGCCTTTAATCTTAAATTACGTGCCTCATTAATATTCCTGGTAGGCTGACATGGGATTAGAGTCAAGCTGCTTTATTTTGGTGCTTGGTTTAATTAGTTTGCTTTTGTGCCTGTGCCACTCTTGTTCTTCATCACAAATTCATTATTTACATTTTCAGTATCTTGAGTAATTCAAAACACATACCGATGAGGAGAAAATAAAGGAAGACAAATGCAGGTCAAACAGCTGGGCATGTTCCAATTAATAATTACCATTTGCATTGTTCTGGAAATGTACCAGAATGTATATGGTGGCTGGTAAGGCTTTCTCGGCATTTCTTCTGCTTATTGTCCAACTAAGTGGCATCAGGAAGACAGTCCTCCTATCACTATGGGATAAAATGTTTGCACAGGGAAGATGAGCTGTTAGTGAATTCCGTGCCAAGACGCCACTCGGCTTGAGCACAGAGAGAGAATGAAATACTGCAGTTGTACAGTTCTGCTCACCACTCCTAAAACAATATTATAGAGTTGGAAAAAGTGCGGGAAAGGAGAAGTGAAATGGTTAAATGGATGCAGCAACTCCCCTGTGAAAAAGGGTTACAACAGCAGAGATCGACTAGCAGAGAAAAAAGGCAGGTAAAGTGAGAAATGATGAGCTGTAGAAAATTGTGCATGGCCTGCGGCAAGTGGAGAGGAGGACATTCTTCTCCCCTCCCCATAAGACTAGAATGGGGGTCACCACGTGAAGCTAATTGGCTGGGAGATTCAGGACAGATAAAAGGAAGGGCCTCTTCATATAGTACTAAGCTATGCAATTTACTTCCACGATATGTAGTGATGGCTACTAATTTGGGGGGTTCAAGGAGGAGAAGGCTATCAGTGGCCATAGGTTGCCTCCAGTTCAGAAGCTATATGGAGACCCGTACCAGCTTATGGGGTCCAGGAAAGGAACGTGCTGTTCCACTCCTGCACTGTGGGCAGCTGCTTGGGCTTGGCATGAACAGAGTGCTGGACAGAAAGACCCTTGGCCTGATCCAGTAGAGATCTTCCTATATCCTTAAACTCGTTTTTAGAAAGACTTGGTACTTCTCTATTTGAAGTATAATCTACTTTTCAGCTCACCTGAGTTCTCTTTATGACCTTCCTCTGTTTCTTCCCACACACACCAGTCATCCAGTCACAGTAGTACTGCTTTTTTAAAATATGTACATTATCATGCAGTTTTATTTCTTCTCCCCTGCTCTCCCTCCATATGAGCACACACCATTTTCAGTCATTATACATGCACAAAATACCTTCTGTCTTTCAAATGTTGTAAGCTCGGCAAGGGGCGGCATAGAAATGTTTTAATAAATAAATAAAATAAAAAATGCACACCTATGTTTGCGAGGGCAGGAAGTTCCATGTGGACAGTACATTACTTGCGAATGGCCCCTTTGTTACAAAAGCGCCTTAACTTCAGCTCTGTGACTCCGTGTCGTTGTTGAGGGAGGTGCTGATAGGCAGGGGGAGCAACACAGGGCCAGAGGAGAAGGGAGGCAGCTGGCAGAATAGACTTAACACTCACAGCAGCCGCACTGTTTGGCCTTCATCCGGTTCACAGGTATTTACAAAGTGGTGCAGCAGGGTGACTTCACTGAGCTCCCTGGCAACCCCACTTAGGACATGAAAATGAAGAGAAGCCTCCGCTCATCGGAGGGCTGCGTGTGCCCCACAGAGCTTTGGCCCATGTCAATTTCAAAGAGCCAGTTTGGGGGCAGAGCGATAGTGGTCACTGGGATGCCCGGCTAGGAAGGACCGCGGTTCCTGTCCTTCAATCATGCAGTGACGTTTGGCCAATTGTAATCTCTCTGCCTAACTTACCTCACTGGATCATTGTGTGGATAAAATGATGGGGCAAGAGACACACCTGCACCACTCTCAGCTCCTAGGAGGAAGGGTAGGGCATAAATACAGTAAATGTTGCACCACAGCAAGAACGTCTGGGTGTTTAGATCAATCGTGTGTGTAGCAACATTTTTCCAGGACTGGAATTTCACCAGATCTGCAGACTGAAAATCAGTTCCGGATACTCTGATCATGAGTATGTTGAGATCTTCAGTTGAAGTTCTTCTCTAAGTTCCTTCCTTAACAGAGTTGCCTCATCGATGACTGAAGGAGAGGGCCTTTCCTGTGATGGTGCCCAGATTCTGGAATGCCCTCCCCAGAGGTGGAAGTACCACCAGCAATCTGGTGCCGGAAATCTTCTGCCATTTCAAATGGTGAGAGTTGCTGCTTGGTTTTTTTTTAATGGTCGTTTGTTGACTTTTGGGCTATCATTGCTTCAAAGAATATTGCTTAATATATTTGCATTTTGCTAAAATCAGTTGTCTTGTCTATTGAACACCACCTTGGAATTTATTTAATAAAGCTGGGACATAGAATTAATTTAAAAAGATAAAAACGATCAGGAACACCTGAAACGCTTGCCAGATGCCCACTTCACCAGAAGAGCCAAGAACCTAATTAGACAACATCCGGTCCCACGAGCTCTGCTCTAGCTGAGCCCAGTCAGAATCCATTCAGCTGCCTTCCTAATATTTTCATAATCCAACCCTGCCATAGTTCATCCCAAAGTTATAATTTGCTTGATGACTTTGTCTCCCTGAGTTTATGCTTAACACCAGGCTTGCCATCTGTTATTTTCCTTAGTTCTGAAGTTCAAAGATTTTGCTTCAAGTGAGAAATTCATTGTGCACTTTAATTTATTCACAAAAGATTCCCCCACCCAAGAGTATGACAAGTTAGAGATTAATAGATCATAAGAAGGGGAGGATGAATGGCAGAACCAGGGGTTATTCCGTTTAATGGGATTTCTAACAAGCTTTGTCTGCCCTAAGCTTCTCCCTCCAGGCTTACAAAACTTCCTACAAATATTATTTTAATTTCTTGTTTCAGGCTCTTAAAACGAGTGGGACAGAAAAAGAGAAGCGAACAACTCTAAGAATATTGCAATATGAAGCGGCTCTGGAGATCAGTGGTGAACACATGGTTGGCATGCAAAAGGTCCCACGTTCCACCCCAGTTCAGTCCTCATCATTTCCAGGGCCCCAGTTCAACCTCAGGCATCTCCAAGTAAGCCTAGGAAAGCGCCCTGAAACTCTGGAGAACTGCTGCCAGCCAGTGTTGGCAGCATGAGGCTAGATAGACCAAGGATCTACATTGGGATGAGGCAGTCTCCCGTGTTCCTATGACATATACGGCACAGAAGTAAGGATGCTTGAGTCCTGTATGCCAACTGACCTGATCCATGCGCTGCAGACTAATGTGCACAGCAGAATTTATCAATCAGCTTTCAGTCCTTTGAAATGCTCAAAAACATATTAAGGGTGCAAGCCAACTGGGAAGCCCTTAGGCTTCTGAAAGTGGACACTTATGGGAATCCTGTGCAGGGGGGAGAAGCGGCTGGGTGGTCTCTACTTCCCCGCTCCTCCTGCTCAGGGTTTCGCTGGATGGTTGCTTCCAGCCATCTAGCTGGGTGGTTCAGAGGGGGACATGGAGGCGAGGCGGGACACTGGATGCCCCACAGGGCAGCTTTGCAGCCTCCTCCTCCATTCCCTGCTCCCTGGAAGGCCCCCAGTAGCCTCTCTCCAAGGCCTCCTTCCTGACCTTGAAGAAGCCACCAGCCCGATTCTTTTTGCACCCACTTCAAGGCAGGGAAGGGTTCAGAGAGCAGATTCCCACCTCCAACGTTGGAGTTCTGTTTCCATTCTCAGATCTGGGACTCCAGAGTATCCTGCGCTCCTCTCCCAGAGGATTTCAAGTGGCCACAAGATCGCTCCCTAAGGTAAGAAATGCATTTCTAAGGGGAAATGTTTTAAATGCAGATTAATATGGAAATGAGATGCAATGAACTTACGGGAAATATATGCAAAGTTAGGAAATAAAAGGACCCACGAATCCAATACAGATTCAGGCTGTAGGCCAAACAACAATAGTTAAACCAAGCTAACCAGAGTCCATCATGCAAAGTGGGGCACTTTTAACATACATTTTCAGGATTTCCTTGCCATAATGGGTACCCATGAAGTATATGATCCAACTGTATAAAGCTAAATAAAAGAACCATCGCATACTGAAAGTGGCCCCATCGTCGAGTAACAGGCGACTGGTCACCCTGCAGATATTTCATTTTACAACTACCAGGATCTCTCACCATTGGCAGTCCTTGCTAGGACTGATGGGAGCTGTAGGCCAGAATATATGGTGGGCTACAAGTTGCCTACCTTGCCCTACTTGCCTGCTTGCAACACAAACCTGTCCTATAGAAGCTCTGAAAGTCCTCGCTGCTGCTCTCTCATGCACGAGAAACTGAACTTGCTATCTTGGAACTCCTCCTGGCTCAGAAAAACTGGGCCAGTGCAGGTTACAAAAAGATTGCACAGACCTGTGCTATGGCTGGGTGTAGAAGGCACTTATTTTGGGAGCAGGTGGCATACCAAATGCGGTAGCATCCAGGGAATTTCAGATATTTCCAGATCTAGATCGAGACTCTCTTTTTAAAAACAGAGAGTCATGGCCAAAATAGAATATGAAGGTGTAAGATGATAACAGGGGCTTGTTGGGCAATGTTAAATTGGAGAAAACAAAATGCTGGACTGAAGGGAAGGAAGGCAACAGAGAAGGAGCAGGGGAGAGAGAGAAAAGAGAAGGTGATTTGTAAAAAATGACAAGGACAAGTAGGAAGCAAGTAGGAAGCTGGGATCCTGAACAACAAAATAAAATGGACAGAGACTGCTGGAATTCATTACCAACATCGAGCAGCTGAGCCGAGGGAGGCGATGTGACTATGCAGAGAGAGGAAATCGTTCAGGTGCTCACAGTGCTTGCCTGTTGCTGTCACTCATGGTCAGGTTTTAAGGTCTGTTGCCCATAGAAACCACTTTCTCCATCACTGGCCCAAGCCCTTCGCTTTCTTTTTTTGATTTTAAACACATACGTACATCCACACATGGCGCATGTGATCTGTCTATTGGGTCACAGGGGTGAAGCCTCAGAATCTCACTGTGAGGAGCTTTGGTGAAGCTAAGCCTGTTCCCAGCAGGGTTTGCATTCAAGAACAGAAAGCTCAAAATGCCAAAGAACGCAGGCGCATCCTGTTCCTTCGTCCTCTTGGTGAGGAGAGCTGTCACTTGGCTGCTGGCAGAGACGCTGGAACTGCTTTAAAGGAATGCCTCACGGGCAATTGAATTCCGAGCTGGCAACCGGTCCAAACACCTGAATAGCTTTCAGCAAGGGGTACAATGGAAAAAACATGCTTTAGCCTCGACCTTTGCTGGAAACCACAAGGAATGTTTCAGAGTGTTTAGCACCAAGGCCATCTTTAAAACAAAACAAACAAAAACTTTCATGCAGAGATTTTATGTGTGTTGGTTTAAATATGCTGTCCATATGGAAAACTGTTATTTTCCTAGTTTCTCCTGCTGGGAAAAACTGCTCCTGTTAAATTTCTGCCTGATGTATGAAAAGCACAACATCAGTGTTGGATTCAGCACTATCCCTTGCTTTCCATCCCCTTTGGACTTGTTGTTTAACACTGATTTTTCTTTCTAACTGGTATGTGTCAGATCTGTCTCTGCCAAAGTGGGCTTTGGCTGACAAAATCACAGACTGCTGCAAGAAATGCAAGATTCTTTCAAAAGGCACGCCGCCTCCTCATCAATCCCTGTAAGTCGTCCTTGTTGGCAGAAGTTGCTATCCAGGCTTCATGCCTCTTGGCTTCCCCTGGCTCAGCTCAGTGATCTGGGGTAGAACAGGTCCCATTGCTTTATTTTTCTGCAGAAAATGTTCTGTTTGATCATTCATTAATAAAATGAATGTACACTAACTGTAAAGGCAAAATCATGCAAGCTTGGGAGTTTCCAAGTAAGAATTTGCACTTTTTAGGTGATTAACCTTGGCATACCAGTATATCACTATACATATGTGCCTCAGAGTGAAATAGACCTAACACTTAGTGGCAGCAAAACTGAACATGCCCAATAACTTTTGGGGTAAGATGAGTGTTTGGCAGCAGAGTGTGCACATTTCTTTGGGCTGACTGGATTAATTAGTGTGTCGACAGTTTTCAGTACCTTTTTTCTCCCCTGTACCTAAACAAACTAGGGGAAGTAAGTGCTATTGCTTTTACATGTTCAGAAGTATCCCAGTAATCACTTCTACATGATAAAATGTTTAGATACCATTAACGGTGCGGTTGTAGGATGGAGCCCCCCAAGCAGAAGAGCTCTCCTCTATCCAGCATCCTGCTGAGCCAGCGAAATCCCACGGGGATGCCCATCGCCTTCCTTTGCTCGGAGGATGGTGGACCTCCTGCGCAGGGCAGAGAAGTGAGCAGACCAAACCAACTGGAAGGCTAATTACAGCCGTCTAACTGTGGCTCTTCAAAGCAGGAGGAAGGCAGCTGAGGTGCTGCCAGAGCACTTCGTATCTTGCTGGTGCCTCCCCACCTCCCCGACCAGCCCCTGAACCTTTTTCTGAGGTCCCTTTGCAGTCAGGCTGGTCTTTCTGTGCAGGCTACAAAGGGAGGGAGAAGCTGCTTCAAAGGCAGAGTCCCAGCTCCAACGTCAGGGGAGATGTTGGCCTTGGAGCTGGAATCCTGAAAAGACTTACCGCCCTCTAGATACCGCAGGGCATCGGACTGTGTGGTAAGAGGGACTGACAGCACAATCCTCAGCATGTTCACCAAGAAATAATGGCATTGCTTTCAGTGTGGCTTCCTGCCAGTCGGTGTGCATTGGCTCTGCAGCCCAGCTATGCTCTGCAGTCGGAGCTTCGTGCTTTGCCTTCTGATGCAGATGGTTGCGGGGCCAGCACCTGTCCTGGGAAGGGTTCTGTTCTGCCTGATTTCTGTGATCCCCTTGGCCTCCCTCAGCTCTCCCCATTCAGCAGAACTGCCTGACTTTTGGCGTAATAGATTCAGGAGGCTAGGAGTGGGTGGGAAAGACCACCTCCAGCAACACTGTTGATCCAGCTTGACTCTGAATCTCATCCCAGAACTTTTCAGCAGCTAAGGGCAATCAGCACTGGTCTGTTTAGCCCATTTTTGGCTTTTTAACAGGAGCTCTTGGTGGTGACTTCAGCTTTGAAGGGGCTCTTAGCAAAGCAGTGACTCCCCAGGGCCCCCTTATTTGGGCTGGGGGGAGATGTGGGCCGACGAGGACTCAGTAGGAGCTGCAGTGACGTGAGCAGGGCTGGTGACCATCATGTCAAGGTCCCTTGTGCCCCTGAGGCAGCGTTCCTCTGGGCCCCTGTGAGAGAATGACATAGCAGCACCTGGACCCACAGACTAGCATGTGGGATCAGAGCAGGGGTGGGCCCTTGTGGGGCCCTGGTAGCTGATCAAGTGTGGGGCACGCGAGGCCAAGAACTGCGCCTTGGACCTCTCTGCACACAATGCTTTTGGCCCTTTGCCAAGTGAAGTGACCTCAGGACCAAACGGGATGCGAATGCCACTCAGGAGAAGAAGGGACCTAGTCTGGATTGGGACCACAGAGGCAAAAGGCTAATGCCCTCTGGCCAGCACTCTTAAACAGCTTTCTGTGTCACTGCATCAGTGGTAGTTCATCTGGTTTGATCCTCCTTTAAATCACCAATCATGCAATGCGAGGCCTGTAGGGTCTTCAGCAGTGGATCCTACAGTCTTCAGTGCAGCGACCTCCCAGGGAAGTGTATGTCCTTGACTATTGGTACTGGGAAGAGGCAGAATATGATGATGGTGATTGATCAGTTGATCTATTGCAGCCTGAGGATGCTGCTATCACAAACAGCGACACTACAGTGGGGCGGCCACCACAGCACTTGAAATCCTGCCCTTCGCTTCTGGCATAGCAGAACAAGGTATTAGATGTCATTTGGGTCCTTTGAAAAAAAAATTAAAGACACCATTGCAGGTTCAGTCTGTTTCTTGACAACATGGTAATCCATACTAAAGGGCTGAGTAGGGGTTGAGTGTTGTGGAAACATGGATAATTGTGTACTCTGAACTCAGCTGCACTAATGAACCATGGTTTGTGAACTACAGACAGCCTATTATTCACAACCCAACAAACCATGAGTTTTCTTTATGGTTCTTTTTTAGCTAACAAACCATGGGTTGTGAGTGTGCATGTTTAACCCATGAGTGAAACCCGTATTTCAACAACAACCCATGATTCAATCACACTCAACCCTTGTGTGTGGGTTATCCTGTTGTTGTAACCTAGTCACTGTTCAATTTCATGATCATTGTTTCAGTACCTCACAATTATTACTTTTGTTTAAGATGAACTGAAAGCATATAATGAGTTTTAACGTTCTTCCATAGGACCGAAGGAGGACAGCAGCTCCTGCGGGACTGTGCACCTCCATCTATTCTTATCTCTCCTCCCTCTAATTAGGTCTCCTGCTTCTTGATCAGACTTTCTGTCCCATCTTTCTGACCCCATTTCCTATAATATTATTTCCATATCTCCTGAAAAGAGGTCCTGACCTTCAAATCAATGAGCCCCATAAGAACTTACTTTATTAGGAAAGTAGGATAGCAATTTATTGGGAATGACCAAGACACCAAAGTGAAGCCATACAGTAATGGGAAGCATTTAAACCAACATCAAGGCAGCAGAAACCACCCTATAGAATGCATGTGGTACAAAGGACATTCACATGGCAATGGCATACATCCTCATTCTACAGAAGCTCGAAATGACGAATGAGTTTTACTGCTGTGCATCACAGGCAATGGCAGATACAAACTCCAGAGGGAAATGTGATGCCTGATACGACTCAGCCACCACTGCTTCCTCCATGCTTCAGGCAAGTTCACACGTATCTTTTCTGATGCGGGTATTCAAGACAGAAGACATTGCAATAGCAGAAGTGACGGCCAACAACTTGGATGGCTTTAGAAGGAGGTTAGACAAGTTCATGGAAGACAAGGGTAGTCGTGATATTGCAGAAAGTGGGCCAGTCTCTTGCAGGCTAGCCAGTGGGAGTCGTCATCATCATCAGATTCTGTACAGGAGGAGGGGCCAAGGAGGGGCCAAAGCCTTTGAAGCTCTCAACTGTGCCTGGTTGAGCTTCTCAAGTGGAGCACCAATATCAGCCTCTTTTGGAAGGGTTTTCAGGAGGGGTGGGGAGCAGGTGCAAGACCCAGGCCTTGACCCAGACGGGAGGCATTGGACAAAGTGAGCTGCTCAATTGGAGGAGCATCGCCCTTTGTGTCCTGTTGTTCCCAGGCAGCAGGAGCCACCCTGCGGGTGAAGCCAGAAGCTTTATGAAAGGGGGGACCATGAGCAGAGGCTTCTCTTTCAGCTTTAGTAGAAGGCTATTTGGATCTCAACATGTTCTGTTATCTGTGGAGTCTCAATAAAAAACTGCATTTTCAAAGGATTATCTTGAGCTTTGAACCAGGGGGGAGGAAACAGCTCATCACATATATTCCCTCCAGCACCAGCGGCAGTAGGCCTCTGTATGTCCATAGCTGGGGAACATGAGCAAGAGGATGCTGCTCTGCTCATGCCCAGCTTGTGGGCCTCCCACGGACAGCAAGTTGGCTACTGTGCAGACAGAACACTTGACTGGAAAGGCCCTGGCCTGCCTCAGCATGTTTCTCCCCAGGTTCTTGTCTTCCGACGTTCAGGATATCTTTTAGCTACAGGCTTAGAGAGAGCAGAACATTGCCTGAGCTCATGGTGTTATGTATTAGATTCTTATGTGAGTGTTTACTCATGTAAACAGTAAGTTCCAAGGAGGAGATCCAAGGAGAAGACTCAGTATAAGATTGGCTTCTTTCTGTGATCAGGTTCCAAAGTCTTTCTGAGGTGATTACGAAAGGTAGTTTTTTGTTAAATGAGATGCATTCTTTCTCTTAATACACATATTATCAAAACTCACTGCAAACAGCCAGTCCTTGCAGATGCAGAGGCTTTGGGTGGCACCAGGAAAATGATCCCATCCTCCTCCAGGCAGGCCAGCGACGGTGCCAAACCAGGGCGCAGTCTTCTGCCATTTCATCCACAAGCCAACAAGCTTCAGATTATGTCGAATAACCTGTGATGTCGTGTGACATCAGTGCTTCACCAGCTGCTCTTGGCTTCTCAGTCCAGTATTTGGCCCAATACAAAGTGTTGGTGTTGACCCTTAAGACTCTAAGAGGGCAACCGGACAGATGACTCTCACAGTGATGGGAAACCCTAGTCCTGGGAGGCTTACAGACTCCCTAGGCAGGGCAGGAGGAACATGTAGGTGATCCTGACCTCCCGCTCCTGCTGTTCTGCATGTTTTTCCTAGAAGGGCTTTTTTGCACATCTAACCAGGGTGCTTTGGAGTGGGAGGAGGGAGGCTGGGAAAGCCCCACAGCAGCTCAGCTCGTAACCTGGCCCCTCTCGCCTCCTCCCCTCTCCCCAGACTGCCCCTGTTCCCCCTTTTCTGAGGACAATTTTCCAGCCTCAGAGAACAGCTGGAGCACTTCTGCTGCGCTAGCTGGGAGGCAGTGAAGGAGGAGTCAGGTCTCTGGCTTCCCCCTCCATGGTTGGCGCACTCTCCCTGGCCCCCAGAGAGGGAATCCAAGCCATCCTCTGGGCCCTCAGAGGACGCCTGGGAGCCACAGAACTGCTCCTCGGATGGCTGGGGGCCAAGCGATTGTTCATTGACTCATCTGCTCAGAGCCTTAGGTCAACGTTGGAGGATTTCCCACCCACGGAATTTAGGCAGGTGGTCTCAAGTGAGTGGGTCTTCTTACTTGTGGCACTAATTTATGGAATACCTTCCATAAGGAGCTTCAGCTGGTGCCTACATTGTTATATTTCAGGAGCAGATGGAGACCTTTCTTTTCTCCAGACATTTCTTTAGCTTTTTTAAAAGAGTTTTATGGCTGTTTCTATATATCTGCAAGGTTATCTGTCCCAGTACTGTTTGTCATTGTGTGCTGTTTTTCAGTCTTTTACATTTTGGTGTATTGTTTTATTCATTGGTATTCCAATGTGTTGCTTTTTTCATTCTTTGCATTGTATATTCTTCTTCTTACTGCTTGTAATCCACCCAGGGAATACTTGTTATTAGAAGTAGTAAACATATAATGGTATAATGAATATAAATAAATCACTCCCTCAGATGATTGAATTCTGTCTTGGCTCTGTCCCAACCCTCCAGATTCCTTGTGGCTCCACTCCTGACTTGGGAATGTCTGCCTTCACACCACCTGACCTGATCATATGCAAGAGGCAAATATTTTTCAGAAGCTGACAGCCCTTATCTAAGGTCAAACCCCGAGAGAGAGAGAGAGAGAGAGAGAGAGAGAGAGAGAGAGAGAGAGAGATTCTTCTGATGCAATGTACACCATACAAGGAAGAAAATTTTCTGCTATTTCATACAGCAAGGGCCAGGTGGACAGGATGCGCAGCAGTTCTAAATTTTAAATAAAACTTACCAGTGCTTAATGTGAGAAAATATGTCCATCTGTAGAAACAGTGCGAGCATCAAGCACAATGCCGTAACAACCAGTTAAGCAAATGCCAAGTCTAAGAATAGATCAAGCGTGTGTCATATGGGTCGCCTTCTAGCCGTTCGTTTCATGAAGTTGGGTGGGGAAGTCTGAAAGACAGAGACAGCCAGCTGCTCCCAAGAGGCATTCTATGCCAGGCACTAAAATAAACATGTTCTCAGCTCATTTTCATAGGCTGCTTCTGTATTAAATGATTGGCATTTTGAAATAATAGAGAACCAAGCCTCATCTTTCAGATCAGAAATACTTCTTTCACATCCAGTGCAGCAGTCATAATGAACCTCCTCGACATGCAGCTCCATCAACTATTCCAGCCTTTCCCTGGTGTGCCAAATAGCGTGCACCCAAGATAGTTCAGTGCCAATTCACTGCCTCTTCATTACCTGCTACCTTTCATGCAAGGCACAATTAGGAAAGGAATAGTGGGGAAAGTCTGCCCTTAGTGCCCTTATACAAACCTGAGGTTTTTAAACTTTTAACAAAGATTTTTATTTTTTATGTATTTCTATTAATGTTTTAGCTGTACTAGTCTTTTAATGTTGGAAGCCCCCGTGAGTCTCAGTACTGGCAATAGTGGAATATAAATCAATATAATAATCATAAATAACCACAGTTGGTATACTGTGGGCCATTCTGGTCATTGCGCTTAAAAGGGGGTACTACAGAGTTGGAAAAGGTGCAGAGGGAGGCAACTAAATGATCACGGGGTTTCTGCAAGGAGAAGCCGCAACATCCAGCCCTGCTTAGCTTAGCTAAAAAGCAAGTGAGGGGAAACACGATAGTGGCATATACCTTGATGCACAGTGTGGAACAAGCAGATAAGGAGACTTCTTTCTCCCCTTCTCATAATACCAGCTCCTGGGGGCATCCCATGAAGGTGACTGATGGGAGATCCAGGGTGGGTCACTTCAAAGGAAGTACGTCTTTGTGAGGCACTAAGGAATTTGCTACCGCAAGATGCAGTGATGGCCATTGATCTGGATGATTTTAAGGGGGGTTGGTGGGTTCACAGAAGATCAGACAGCCAATGCTAATCGCCTTGATGGATACACTGCTTCCACGTCAGAGGCAGTATGGCCATGAACACCAGCCGCTAAGGGAACCGGGGAGTAGGGTGCTGTGGCACTTATCCTTCCCACTGGGGAAACTGGTTAGCCACTGTGCAACAGAACAATGGGCTGGACAGACCTTGGTGTGATCCAGCAGAGCTCTTCTTGTGTTCTTAGCTCTACACAATCACAGCAAGGAGGGTAACGGGTGTCGAGTTGCGTTCTTGTGAGTTAAATGGGAAGCCCGTGCAAGCCATGTGCCTGGGTGAAGCAATTTCCAGCAAGCAGCTACCTCCAGTAGCCAGGAGTCTGACATGCTTTGTGTGACTCATACGACCATGTGTGGGAAAGCCAACCACACTGCTGCAGAAGTTCATATACGAAGTCCTCCTCCTTTCTTCTCTTCATTCCCTAAGGGATATAATGCCAACCATGCGGTGCAAATACGACAGCAAAGGACAGGGCGAGAAAAGGAGCTCTAGTGGATGATGCCCAACTCAGAAGTGACGGGGGGAGCGAGTCAATGCTGGTTCTGCTGGCTCTCTCAGTGGCCTTTGATACTCGTCTGAGAGAATTGGGAACTGGAGGCCCTGCTTTGCAGTGGCCCCTTTCCTAACTCTCAGGTCGGTTCCAGATGGTGATGCTTGGAGACTGTTGCTCCTCTACGAAGGCGCTGACTCATGGAGTCCCACAGGGCTCCATTCCGTCTCCGGTGCTGTTTAAGATCTACGTGAAGCTGCTGGGGGAGATCATCCGGAGGAGTGGTACTGGATATTTTTAGTATGCTGATGATGCCTAGCTCTCCTTCTCCTTACCACCATCTGCTGCTTCTGGAGACAACACCTCCTCCTGTCTGAAGCTGGTCATGAGCTGTACGATCCAAAACAAATTGCAGAGGTGCTTGTTGTTAAGAGTTCATATTCAGGGTTAGAGATGTGTCAACCAGTTCTAGATGGGATCACCCCACCCCCACCCCCAAAAGACCATGTTTGCAGTTTGGGGTGCTGCTTGACCTGGCTCTTCAGATGTCAGCTCAGATGGAGGCCATGGTCAAGAGTGTCTGCTCTCAGCTTCAGCTGATTTCCCACCAAAATTTCCCTTCCTACAGGAGAACAACCGGAAGACAGTAGCATGTACACTGGTAACTTCTAGGTTTGATTTCTGCAATGCACCCTATAAAGGGCTACTCTTGTGCCTACTTTGGAAACTGCAGTTAGTACAAAAGATGGCAGCCGGGCTGGTCTCTGGGACATCATGGACAGACCACCTATTGCCTGTTCCAAAGTCTTTGCACTGGCTGCCAATGCATTTCTGGATATAGTGCAAGGTGTTGTACCTTTCAAGCCCTTCATGGTTTGAGTTTAGAAAAATCCCTCCAGGAGTGCCTTTGCTCATACCTTCAGCCTCACCATTTAAGGTCCTCTGGGGTTGATCTTCTGAAATCTGCTCCTGTGAAAATTGTCAACTACCCTGAGGATGTTTTCAGTGTTTTCCCCGAAGCTTCAGAAAGGTCCGCTGGGAGAGGTGCATCTGATTCCCAAATTAAACTGGGAGTTAAAGACATAGCTCTTCTGACAGGTCTTCCCAAATTAGTCGACATGTCCATTTTATGTTGTCTTAGTCAATTTTGATCCCTGTTGGTTTAATTTCTTGTAAACCACCCTGAACCTATGGAATGGGCTGGTATATAAATATTAAAACTAAAATTAAAAGGAGCAAACAGTAATATCCCCAAAATACCTATCAGTGAGCTTCTCATTTGTGAGGCATTGGCAATAAAATTGTGTAGTAGTCAAAAGCGCTGCTAAGGAGGAGGGACACCAAAGTATTTGCCCAACTGCGGATGCTTTGCATGCTTTTTAGTCAGCTATTTCCGGATGCATGAGGCTGGTGGCCTCCGACCATTTAGGAAAGTAACTTCAATTATTCCAGGTTCGCATGCTAGTTGGTTAAAGGAGATGGGAGTTTTAGTCTGACACATCTAGAAGGCAGTAAATTGAGGAAGGCTGTTCTGGAGGGTCCTTTTATCTTGAATTATTAGTTATTTTCCTTTGTTCTGGGATAATTTTACACCTGCTTTCCCATACCATACAAAGAATGCTCAATGTAACTTACAGTGTTTAGAAAAACAAATCAAAAGCTACAGCAAAACAAGAAACATCCAATGGCAGAACCACACTCAAATAATAGCAAAGGTGGAAATTGGATGATGCAGGAACAAGATTGTTCTTACACAGCCTTGTTCCTACCAGCACACCTCGGCCAGTGGTAGGACATGCCGCAATCTGCTAGCAAAATAATACCGAGCAAACCCATAGGACACTGAAGTGCGACACAAGCAAAGCAAGAACAAAACAAGACAGGCTGTTTCTCTCGAGGTCAATATAGTCTTGAAACAAGCTGAGGTCCCCTCTCTCCATCCCTGAATCTGCAGAACCCTTCTAGTCTCACTGTGACTGGAGCTGAGGGTAGAAAGTGAGTCAGACTTCCTACTTGGAAACTGGAACAGCCATTTGACCTGAGTCTAAAGTGCACCTGAGTGGGCTCCTGGAAAACACCTGAGCTGCACATTTTGACTGACTGAGAGACTAACCAGGGAGAACCTCAATTGGGAGATTCCAAGGTGCTGACCCAAGCATCACTCCAGAACAGCCTGTGCTCAGTTTGCTATACCTGTGGAATACTTTCTCAGTGTGTCCATGCATGAATAAACAAGGGCACTGTACATTATGTTGTTTTCCTAGCTTCGGGTTTTAGCTAGATATATTTCACGGCACTAATATAATAAATGGTGATCTTTCCTCCCAGAGAAGTTGGCTGTTAATGGCTGCTCCATCTCAGAATTCCAGATTATGAAGGATATGTCTGAGGTAGTCAGAATATTTTCTTTTCCAGGTATAACATCCTTCAGAAAAAAGCCTTTTGAAAAGAGCTCATTCTGACCTTCATTTTCTCATCAACAGGCAACATGAGGAACAGAACGCATTTCTGGGTGTAGATGAGCACCCCAGTGAGGTATATTTCAATGCACTGAAGTAGTTAATGAGATTTGTCATTACCATAGCAACCTGAACAGCTGCAGCACTTAAAAACACTCATAAGAAAAGCAGACTTTTTCACAGTACGCCCACAGGGTGTTTATGCAGTAGAATTTCTCTCTTGGCCATCTCTGACCAGACACGGTTTATGAGAAAGCTACAAAAGGCCACAGGGGTCTGTTTTGCAATGGCCGTGCCCTCTAGCTTCAAGCTCATTTTGTGAGTCTTATGAACAGAAAAGGGGAGATAACGGTTTCTCTTCTGCCTCGTAAGTATGAAGATAAATATTCCTTTTATAAAAGCAGAAGTCCTGAAGATCCACCACTGAAAGTTTCCCACAGGTGGGGGCAGCTGGGCAGATTTCACGGGAGGCTAATGACCCCGAGGTCGGGTGGGGGGGGGGGGGCTTCTCATCCGCTGCAGCTCTTCTTTTCTGCTTGATGGAGCTATCCAGGGTGCTGAACTCTGCCCCTAGAATAGGTTCACCATGGAGCACCATCCGCCTCCTCTGCCAGATTGGCTAACAAGCCATCAGGCAGTGCATTCTAGCGTGCTGAAATATAGGGATGTTTGGCAGCTCCACTGAATTCTTACCATGGCTGATAGACTTCTGCCAATGGACCCTCAGGACATGGATTCCAGCCCCTGGGAGACGATGCTGCCAGAGGTGCACACAGCCTCCTTTGTCCTCAAGAACAGAGGCCCTCTGTTCACGGTGCAAGGCCTTTTGTATTCTCGTAAACAGATATACAAAACTTCAGGGCTGCTCAATGCAGCACTCCTGTGGACAGCTTGGTAACAATTCTTGTAAGCCAATTTTAAGTGATTGGTTGTGTGAATGGACCTGAACAAATTTAACCTCATTTTTTTTCAGAGTTAAATGCCACCCTTGCCTTCAGAACTTCTGTAAGATTTTCAGCAAAGCCCTTTTCTTGAGTATAATGTGATATACAAGAGCTGTTGTTTTTTATATGTCTGTGTTTAGGAAGAGTAATTTACAAACTGTTATTTTTAAAAAGTTGTTACAGAATTATAATGTACGTTTAAAAAGCTATTACAGCATTAAACAGAAAGAGAGCGAAAGTACAGTTCCATCCTTAAAGGCTTCTTAGAAATAATTTTAGATCCAAATAGATGGGCAGATTTGACAAGTCCATTTTGATATTTTCCCAGTTCTCCAGATAAATTCATAAAGAAAGTTTGGCTGAGTTAACTCCTCACCCATCCCTAAATTTGACCCTTTTCCACAGAATTGATGCTTATCCTGAAAACCACAAAAAAAAAAAAAAAAAAAAAACTTTCAGCTTTATTTCTAAAGCATAGTAGTGACCCTTTATTAAAAGAGGCACTTCGGAAATCTAACCCAGAGAGCTGAAAAGACCCAGCTCTGATGGATTTAATCTACACATCTATTGAACTAAAGAAGTTAGCTTCACCCTGATGATTTTTATTTCAAGGGTCAGTAATCACAATCCATGTGTAAACCCTGAAGGATTTTGGCTTTCTGGCTCAGATATAATATTTTACACATGCCTTTGAAAGTCAGTTTGTCACTCAGAACATCATAACTCTCCAAACTTATTCACATTTCTTCGCAGCAAAGGCTGTTCCTTCCTGCTGTACAGGCCCCAGGAGGACCTGCGGGTGTTCTGCCAACTTGGCGTAGGAGAAGACATCCTCCCTCATTGCTAAGTGTGGAAGAGATACAGCGAGAGGAAATAACGGTGGGAGGAGGACTAGAAAGCCTTTGAATGAGAGTGCAGCTCTTCACAGCTTCCTGTTCCTTACACAAACAACTGCCAAGTTTCAAATGCGATTGTTAAGCCCAATGTCCTCTTTGAGCTCTGAAGAAATACAAAGCGAGATTCCTGTGCATTCCAGAAGGTGCTGCATCCACCCATAAGTCCATAGGCGAGACACGCGCTGTTGTCCTAAGTGTGGTGACGGGAGCAGCTGCAGCCGCTGTTCTGTGCAAGGAAGAAAGCCCTCTTTGACTTTGATAAGAGTCTCATCGGATGCCACCAGAGAACTTGATGCAGGAGCCTGAAGGAAGCTGTCCCTGCAGCTGGGGAAGGGTCTGCTGGCTGGCAAAGGAGCTGGGCTGCATTCAGTTCACAGACTGGCCGCTCCGTGGCTCTGCTTCGAGGCACCTGACCTCAGGCTCCCATCTGGTGTCACTCCTGCCACAAAAGTGGCCTATTGGCCCATCTGGTCCAGGATTCCCTTCCCTGGCTGGCAGTTGCTCTCCTGGACCTCCATAAAAGTCTTTCTCACCACTGATCCTTTTACCAGCAGATGCCAGAGACTGAGTTTGGAACTTCAGCATGCAAAGCATCCCCCTCCCCCTCCCCCTAGTCTGCTGTCACCTCTCAGGGGAAGCCGTCAGGCCGTTCCCTCAGTGGCTGCCAGCCTGCATTGCCTTGTGCGCTGGCCTCCTGGCCACCATCTTGCCTTTGGCCTCTGGAGAGGCAGCCTCTCCCTTCCTGGGCTCAGCTCCCTCCCGCCCACTGGCTGTGCTTCCGGGTCCCGGCAGCGTCTCCCTTCACTGCAACCCCAGAACCTGCCTGCTAGGCCTCTGAGGGCCCCTGGCCTAGTGGGGGATTGCTGCCCTTCCACAGTGGTTGGAGGATGGAAAAGGGGCAGAGGGGAAGCATCGCAGTCCCACTTGCCGTTGCTGCTGTGCCGGCTTGGGGCAGAGGTCACATCCTGATGCCAGCACTCACGAGCATCGCCCGGGCGCCCCGCCTTACAGCCGGACAGGGGCAGCAGCCACTTGCAAGAGCCCAGCGAAGTTAAGCCGACACCTGGTTCGTCGGTCGTGAAGGAACACGGGGAGTGTGTGTGTGGCGGGGAGCCACCTCTGATGCCCTTTGGGGGCTCTCAGTTTTAGCTGTCTCACAAATGATACAGCCACGAGGTGTGTTAAAAGAAGCAGCACTTCGATGTTCCTTCTTTCATGCTCCTTTGGGTCTCCCCTCTCCTTTCGGTTTCATCACTATCTCAAATTGTTAAGAAAAAAAGAATGAAATGAATCTGCAGCATATGCCTTAGCTCCTAAACCCAGCAGTAGGAAAACAAATTGAATCCTTTTTCTGGTGCTTAATGTTTTAAAATGTCACCTGGTTAAAGTAACCACATCACCATATGACAGACCTGTTATGATTTTGGTTAAAGTAAGCAGTCAATCCTCATTCTTGAGAACTTATGTATGTTTCCAATTAAGTCCTGTTTTGACGTCCCAAAATGGATTAGCACATGCATCTCTAAACTTGAAGCAGTGTAGAAATTCATGACTTGTTTACACATTAGAAGTTAAAGCAGTGGTCTTCTATTTGGATAAACAGATCCACAATAATACCCTCTCAGCACAGAGCACAATCCTACAGCTGTGAGATGCTATCTAGATGGCCACTGGGAAATTCAGTGTCCCAGCTCTGTCCTTGGAAAATATCCCCAGGCCAGCAGTGGGGCTCTGAATTTGGAGCACGCCCAGCAGCCGGAGTGGTTGTTTCCACGGCAGCTGTGGCTCCGAAGTTTCAGGCCTGACTGCAGGGCCAGTGGGGTACCTTCTGCAGGACTGGTAGGGGAGGAACAAGGGGCTGCCAGGACACAAGGAACCAGCTATCTAAGTGTTTTGCAAGGCAAGGGAAGTGCAGAGGCAGGCCCTGCCTTTGTGCCCCTCTGCTCCTCCCTTTGATTCCCTTGCTCCCCTGAGTTCAAAAGGATCCACACTGGATGCACCCTTAGTTTATACGGTCCAATGCATGCTTCAGCAGAAAGACATCTTCATTTTCATCATGGCTGGCTGGGGCATGTTGGGAGTCGTGAGGCTTTTTTCTGCTGAAACGGGCATAGGATTCCCCCTGACGTATGTCTCCTTGTGGTGCAAGGCAACTTACAATTCAAACTTCTTAAAAGTTTTAAAACTTTAAAAAAATCCAAAATATTAAAGCATCATAGCAGAAGGATTAAGATCAGGAAATAATCTTTAAAAGAGAGTTTGGAGCCAATAGATGGGCAGAGCAATTGTAGGGGCTCCAGACAGCATCTAGATGGGCACAGGGTCTGTTTAGATTCCCAGCTACAAGGCTGGAAAATCGATCTGGCTGCACAGCTGGGAATCTGTGCTCAGATCCTGCCCCCCACCGCCACCCCATAGCCACACTTGGCAGAAAGAGCCACACCAGCTGCTTCTCCGAGGTTGTCTGGGCAACCTCAGAGATGTGCTTTTGGGAGAATCCCAGGGAGCAGGGCAGGCAGAAGACGCAGGCCAAGGTCTGGGAGGCACCTCAGCCTGATTCCATTGTGCTCCACACTTAGGGGGCCAGAGCTGGCCATCTAAGGCAACCTTTACCCCCACACTCCTCCTGTTCTGCATGGGAAGCCCATAATCCAGAGGGTCCTGGGAATCTGCACAGAAGTGTGCCCTTGAAATACGAAACCATTATGTGGAACAATCTGCCTAAAACAGAACAGAGCAAGAGCTGGTTTAACTTCCTTAGGGACAGAGAGCCACAGGTGGGTTGCCATCCCACTGCAAGCTTAATCCCTTGTTCTGTAGATATGAATGTGTGGAGGCGGACATGTGAATGGAAGGTGTATGTACCTGCAAGTATGACAGAGGGAGTGAGCCCATTCCAGTGTCCTGTCCTGTCCTGTCCTGTCCTCTCCTCTCCCTTGTCTTGTCTTGTCTTGTCTTGTCTTGTCTTGTCTTGCAGAAAATGTGTGTGCAGGCTTAAGCTCTGGCTGAAGGATTTCAAGACCTTCGGTCTTGCAGTTCCACAAAGTATCATATTAGAAGAACTTCAGACAGCAGGAGACATTGTTCCCTGCAGGCTTCTACAGTGAGCAGGTCAACCCCACTTCAGCCTTCCTGATGTTCGGAACATGTTTGGAGGAGGCCGCTAGACTGCACCCATGGGCAAAGCCCGCTGTGGTCGGTGCCTGTGCCCACCGTGGCTCGCCCTGACCTGCGGTGCTGCGCTGGCTTCACAAGGGCATTGCTCAGAGTGGCAGGCAAATTCGCACTTGCAGATGCTACGAGTCAGAGTGGCAGGCAGGTATTAAAAATGCAAGCCTAAGCTGGATTCTTATTACTAAATAATGCAGCTTACAGAGTCTGACTCGGTGACTGGAATGCAAAGAGGCTCTCGCAAGACTGAATTCAGTATATTGTGCTGAAGAGCCCATTGGCATAACCAGAACCTGACATGAATGTGCGCACTCTCCCTCTCCCTCTCCCTCCCTCCCCACCCCAGTGAGCATGTGTGTGTTGCTGGAGAAAGAAGCTCCTGGCCACACAGAAACAAGCCGCCGCATGGCATTCAGCCCCAGAAGTCCGGGTTCCTTTGTTGCGCCAACGTCCTCCAACATCCTTTACCAACACGGCGAAGTCCATGAGCACGCGTGAAATTGAGGCAATGCAGACAACCCACTTCAGAACTTCCCCACAGTGTACAACTTCACTCTGGCTGTTGGGCAGTATAGAAATATAATAAATAAATATACATACATACATAAAACAGCGTGGTCACTAATTGTTTATTGTCCTACGAGGTGATGAAGAGGAGAATTAAATACTTCTGCCTTTAATCTGTCTAGTTGGGGTCGACGAGCGAACACCCCCCCCTTCTCCAAGCTACCGCCATTTGCAAATGGTGTGTTGGCTCTTTACCATTTCCTTTGGCTCCCTTCCAATCCTCTGGCAGAACACCAGTATTAATGACACTGTGTACATTTATCAGAAGATCAACATTTCCACATGAAAGTCTCTTAATAACATACTGGTGTCTGCCATCTGGCTTTGGGGAATGGCTAATTTGTGAATTACCAATTTGACCTAGGACTTTGTCTTACCGTATTAACCTGATTTCATCTTCCAGATGCATATCCTGAAAAGCACACATTAGCGCATCTCTGTTTCAGGTCTTCCACATTGACTGGTTTTGCACAACACAACAGGTGGGCCATGCTGGTTTGCCGTTGGGCAGCTAGACTGCTCCCCCGGAGCCGGCTTTCATTATTTACTTAGAACAATCTGCCCAGACAACCCATGCCAAGTTCTGCAGGTTGTTCAGTGCGCCATGGGATAGCATGTTGTTCAAACCCAGGAGACCGAAGTTGCTACGCATTGCTGAAAAGTGCCACCAATCTTTTGGCAAGAGTTGCCCAAAATGTTTCTGCTTCTCTCCTCATGAAGAAATTGGCTTCCCCGAGTCTGCCTAGCAAAGTGCTGCACTTCAGCTTCTTTCTGGCTGCTTCGGAAAGTGGAAAAGTGCAAACCATCCCATTTATGAAGCACAGAATTTTGCCAGCTGCACAAACAAACCCTCCTTTTAAAACAGGGTTCTTTGCAGGAACAAATGGAGCTCCGAAACCTATATACACCCTGTCACACAACCCCCTAGCCCATTTTTCCTGGCTTGGTCAGCATTTGTGTTCATTTTTATTTCTTTATTTGCGCATACTTCCATTTTAAAAAAAAGTATCATTTTAGCTTTCTTGACTCTGCTCATTAACCATGCTGGCATCCTCCTGGAGTTGCTGCTACTCTGAGACTTGCCAAGAATATCAAGAGCAACAAAAAGGGCTTCTTTCAGCATGTAAATAGGAAGAGGAAGGGGAGACAAGTAGTGGGACCGCTAAATAAGGAGGAAGGGGATCCAGTGACTGATATAAGGGAACAGGCACAGATGCTAAATGACTATTTGCCTCTGTGTTCTCCCCAAAGCTGGACGGGGGAGATCCGCATAGGAGATTAGATGAGGCTGGGGACTTAGGGGCACAGACTAGAGTCACTCCCCTTGAAGTCGAGGGCTCCTCAGGGCATTGGACATTACAAAGGCTCCAGGCCCTGATGGGTTACACCTGAGAGTACTTCGAGAGTTGGCAGGGGTTCTCTCATGCCTGCTGGCCTCCATTTTTGAGGCCTCGTGGAGAATGGATGAAGTTCCAGAGGACTGGAGGGTGGTGTCAGTGGTCCCAATTTTCAAAAAGGGTAGTAGAAAGGACACGGGGAATTATAGACCTGTTAGCCTTACGTCCATTGTAGGAAAAACAATGGAAAGGCTCATAATAGAGAGAGATCTAGTGATGCTAGATAGGGAAGGGAGGCTGGCAGCCACACCACGGCTTCCGCAAAAACAGGTCCTGCCAGACAAACCTTGTGGAATTCTATGACAAGGTTTCCAGATGGCTAGATGGAGGGGATGCAGTGGATATGGTTTACCTGGATTTCAGCAAGGCCTTTGACAAAGTGCCCCATGATATCCTGGTGGAGAAACTGAGGAGTTTTGGGATACACCAAAGCACTGTCCGATGGATTAGGGCATGGTTGACTGACCGAAAGCAGAAGGTAACCATTAGCGGGGAATCATCGGGATGGCGGCCAGTAACAAGCGGGGTCCCCCAGGGCTCTGTCCTGGGGCCGATCCTGTTTAATCTTTTCATTAACGACATGGAAGAAGGGGTGAACAGTCTGCTGATCAAATTCGCAGACGACACTAAAACTGGAGCAGTGGCCACAACTGAGGAGCAGGTACTCCAGATCCAAAAGGATCTGGACAGACCATGGAAGTGGGCAGGAGACAACAGGATGGTGTTCAAGGTGGATAAGTGCAAGGTCTTGCACTTGGGGCATAGGAATGGGTGTCATAAGTACAGGTTAGGGACAAGTGGCTGGAAAGCAGCACTTGTGAAAGGGACCTCGGGGTGCTGGTCAGCTGCAGGCTAAACATGAGTCAGCAGTGTGATGCGGTGGTCAAGAGGGCGAAAGCCACCCTTGGTTGCATAACCTGAAGTGTGGCTTCTATTACTACCACTCTATATGACTCTGGTGCGCCCGCAACTGGAGTATTATGTTCAGTTTTGGGCCCCTCATTACAGGAAGGATATAGCCAGGGTAGAGTCAGTGCAGTGTAGGGCCACAAGGTTGGTGGCCGGTTTGCAGGGGATGGGGTATGAGGCGAGACTGAGGGAACTGGGTCTCTTCAGCCTGGAGAAGAGGAGACTCAGAGGGGATCTGTTGGCGACATACAGGTATGTGAGGGGATGGCACATGGAGATGGGTAGAGACCTGTTCTCCCCTGCAGAGGAAGGCAGGATGTGCTCCAACGGAGCAAAGCTCAGGGAGCCAAGGCTCCGTTTGGATGCCAGGAAGCCCTTCCTGACAGTCAGGAGCCCAAGGGTGTGGAATGGGCTTCCACGGGAGGTCGTTGAGGCCCCATCGGTGCGGGTGTTCAAGGATAGGCTGGACGTCCACATGGTGGGCATGTCATGAGCGGAACCGGCTGGAGCCAGGATCAGACTAGGTGGCCTAGGAGGCCCCTTCTGACTCGCTCTGTTTCTGTTTCTATAATGAGTTGCACACCTTTTATCTGGGTTCTATTTTATTACTTAAATGGCAACTTAATCCTCTCAACTCTCCTTCCCTTTTAACAAGTCTCCTTTATTCTTTTTGTTCCCTTTATTGAAACTAAGTATGGAAATGCGAAATTATCTTGGTCATTTCCCACATACAGATACTGGCTGAATTTGACAGCACCAGCGTCATTGTTCTTGATGGGCTCCATAAAACACCTGGCAGGAGATTCTAGATAACTCTCAGAACTACTCTAGGCTTTGTTTATTTATTACATTTTATCTATTTATTTGCATGTATTTATAGACTGCCTATAACTGCTGAGGCCTTCCTATCTGACTCTTTCTCCTCCAGGAATCCCAAGACGTCTTACAGGACCCTCCTCCTCCTCTATTATCCTCACAACAACCCTCTGAAGTAGATTAGTCAAATTGTCAGCAATAGGACCCAGAGCCACACAGTGGCTGAATTCACACATAACCAGCCATGGCAGGAATGGCTGGTCATTCTGGGTGAGTCCAGGAATCAGGATGAAGCATGGCACGCTCGGTCACTGCGAATACCCACGGGAAAACACCCGTCTGTTCCAGGTTTCACCATGACTTGTCATGATGTGCGACTCCAATTACAGCGATCCAGCATGGTTTCCCCGGCTCTGGCAGCAAGTCCAAGGCCACTCCAACGACCATTTTCTGCTGCCTGTTCCCCCCAGCGATGGCCGAGCAGGCAGGCAGGGCACGATGGCTGTCTCCGTGCCCCCATTCCCCCTCCTAGGCAGCTCCCTCTGATGCCTGGCTGCCCCGTCGCTGCCTTGCCACAGCCTTGGTGCCCCTCCGCACCTGGCTGCCACCCTGGTTGGCCGGATGCCCACTGTGTGAGGTTCAGAGGCAGCACCAGGGCTCCCTCTCCTGGCCAGAGTAGCAGCCCTGGCGGTTGCAGGCCGGGGCCCACAGCCATCGCAGCCACCTGGAATGTTACAAGCACCACCTGGGAGCCCTGAGGGAAGAGCTATGTAAGAACCAGCCCTTTCCTTCAGATGCTGCCTCAGCAATGAAGGTCTTTGGTGTTCCTTCTGGAACCTGTTTCTGGAAACTGCCTGTTGCCTTGTGCCTGCCTCTGCTTCTGAACCTGCTCCAGTTTCTGCTCCAGTCCCAGGTATCAGCTTCTCCTCGGTTTGTCTCTCTGGCTTTTGACTCCTGGGTGGCTCTGACTGCTCTGCTCTATTTGGATTGCCCACCTTGCACTTCTGTTACCCACCTTGATCTCTGGACTGCCTGACTATGATTTGGAATGGGCTTCGTATATCGTAGCAGTTGCCTGGGTCCTGGTGCCCTGACTGGATACCAGCCGCCCACGCCCCGGACACCAGCACACTGAAGGGCCCACCTTGCAAGCCGCTCTGGGATCCCTGCATGCCAGGCTTGCCTTCTGAGGCCGGACCGAGGTGCCTGTGGGGGTCCCTCGGCCCTGCATGCTCTGCCCTGCTCCCACCCGGTCCTCGACAGGCCTGGGGGCTCCCCTGGCCCCGACAGCCCATTTCCCCCACAGGCATCCTTGGGAAAGTGTTCCCAGCAGGGCACGCTCCTTCCATGCCTGGCAAAGGGGTCCGCACTGCTGCCTTCCACGCACTGGGGGGCTGGCTGTGGGTGACTCCAGCAGCATGTGCCAGTCCCACACTCGAGTGTGGAGTGTGGCAGTGGCAGGGGGCGCAACTCCGCCACTCCTGCGAGTAAACACTGTAGCAGGCAAAAAAGTGGCTGCCAGCTGAGGCCGCACCCGCGGGAGTGCACGGGCCAATGGAGGAGAGACAGGCCGGAGTGGGTGCATGCTGGGATTGTTCCCCCCCTGTGGGGGGCTGCTAGGATAGGCGCCACCATTTTGAGGAAAGTCAGAAGTGCTTGGAAGCGACTCACGAGTAGCTACCACATGACTGTATCGGTGCAGGACCCAAGGTGAGCTACCACGCTTGCATGGTAACCGTTTGCGCTGTGTGTGAAGCCGGCCAGCGAGCTTCAGGGCCAAGTGGGAACCTGAACCCAGGATTCCGCAGCCCAGCACGCTAATGACCACACTGCACTGCCCTTTCTTCCACCCAGCTCCATAACTAACTGCTTCACCAGCTCCAGAAATGTTGCATCTTTTTGCCAGTCAGAGTAAGGGTATTTGAGAAGTCACCATTATTGAAGCATTTTCTACTGATGTGGAGGCGTAAGTCAATAGCCGGCTAAGCTTGGAGCCTGAAGTTTAATTTTCTTGCAGGTGGAGTTGGAAGGGGGAAGCTTTCCAATCACATACTTAGAAGAATGCTGGATAAAAGCAATATTTTCCAGGATACGCTATGGGGGGAAAAGTCACCATCACAGAACTGGAGTGTTTGTGGCAAGAAATATACTGTAATTAGATTCATCTATAAGGCTCAGCAGCTGTTCTGCAGACAAACAGAATTTTTTGCAATTTCTTTTGGCTCTATGGAGACACTGAGATTGCTTTCTCCTCCCTCTTGTTGATCCCAGCTAAAGACATCCCTTTGTACAAACGATCATTATCTGTTGCTGGGTTTCAGGCTACACACCCGCACACGCACACACACAGAGCACAGCACAGGCAGAGCAAATATTTTTGCATTTATTATTTCGGCCTTCTCTCAGCTTTGCTCTTCAAAATCCTGGCTGGCTTTTTATGCGCAAGATTGGCTGGATGCCTGACACAGCATGTATTAGTTATGAAGTTTAAAAAACACATATCCATATCTTGAGGATGTTTTTCTCTCCTCCAAGTGGAACAAAAAAAGTAGGATTTATTTTCCCCCCTTAAAGCAAACACAGAAAGCACACACACACACACACACACACACACACGCTGCAAGATCTCTGTGCCAAACAAAGCATTCCTTGATTCTCAGAGATGTGTGTGCTGTTTCACACAGACGGTCTCTTTCCGATCTCACCCTTGGCATATTTGGACCTGTCTGGGCATAGGGATGAATGCTAGTGACTTGAGAGAAGTACCACTTCCCATGGTCCCCACCCACACGCTTCCTCCATCTCGCTCTCTGCCCCAGGTTCTGCAGGGCCCTTCGGCAAAGCGCCTCAGTGGGAGACCCTGACTCAGCGAGCCAGCTTCATCATCCCCGCTGCCATCAGCTGCTGCTTCTCCCCTTCCCCATCATTTCTACCCGGTGCTTCCTCACCAAGCAGCAAGTCAGCCACTAAGGAGACAGAGAAAGCTGCTCCTCCATTTCTTCCTTTCGCTGGTCTCTTTGCCTGCCCCTCTCTTCACCAGAGCAAGAGGTAAGTGAAGAAGCGGGCTGCAACAGGGAAGAGGAGGCACAGCTGGGAGTGGGGGTGGCTGTGGGCTCCCCCCAGTGCTTCTCTGCTCAGGCAGCCCTCCCGTTCGCAAACCTGCAAGTCCATCCACTCCAGGAGAAAGTGAGAAGAGTGCCCATGCCATGGGCAGCAAGCCTTCCATCAAACCACCCTCAAGCGCCTGAGAAAGGGATCACCGGTTTGCAGCCTGGATGACTGTCCATCCTGAACCACCTGCAGATATCCAGTAAGGAAACGGAGGAATGTCTGGAAGAGGGAGCTGGGCTGCAACCCACACGTGCAAGCAGAGTGACTCCCATGTAATCCAGAATCCTGTTTGCAGAGGATCCTGCTAGTTCCTCATTGTGAGGAACGGCTCCTTATGTATGAATCTGCTTCATTTGTGAGATGCACTGAAACTGCAAAAGGGAACTTTAATACATCACCAAGGTGGCCTGCCGTAATACAGAACAGACACAGGTAATGCATCATTTCCTTACAACCTCGCAATGTGTTTCTTATCTGGGAAACGTTCAGGTGGTGGCAAGCTGGATGCATGCAGCCAAATGTAAACAGGGCAGCTGGCTGGAATCCCAAACAGCCATGCTCCAAACTGCAACAGTTCGGTGCAAGTCCTGTTTGTAAGCACTGCACTGGATCCCGCTGGTACATTCGGGTCTACCGGATCTGGCCCCATTTTCCTTCTGGTTCTGATTCTGTGGCTTAGTGGCTACATAACAGCATTTGAAGAACCACCTTTTCCCTCATAGACCTACTTGGTTGTTAAGATCTTGTTCCGAGGGCCTTCCTGAAGTGCCATCCCCAAAGGAGATGAACAGGACGGTAAATAGAAGGGCCTCTTGGTGGTTGCACCATGTCATTGGAACTGGCTTCCCAGAGAAGCTCACCTGGCACCTTCCTTACCGTCATTTCAGAACCAGGCAAAAAATCTAGAAAATATTAAAATATTTTCTAGATACTTTAATAATTAAAGTATTGCAATGCTTTTTAATTTCCTGACTTGTTCAAATGAAATAACTGTTTTGTTGAGACAACCACTACACTGACAGGGGTTAAATTTTTGAAAAATATTAATGTGGAAATTTTATTGGTATTAGTTTGTTTTTAATGGTTTGTACAACAAATAGAAATATATTTTTAATTTTATGTAATATTGTTGATGGAAGTTCACCACCCAGAGAGCCCCGACTGGGACTATTGGATGAAGTTTTATGAATCAAATAAAAAGACATAAATAAAATTTGAAGATAGATGACAGCCGGGGGGACGGGGCACGAGTAAGCAAGGGGGTGGAGGCCCTCAGCAAGGGATCACTTGAGAGAGACCCAAGGGGCCACAGGGAGCTGGACCATCTTTGAATCCCGACCACCAGCCACCTGCACCACAGGAAGGAAGACCTGCTTCGTGTGAGGGGTGGAAAATCGCACAGCCACATGAAAGAACTCATTTGGACCCACACATCACTGTTTCTGAAGGAACTCCCTTTCCGGGGAGACTTGTGTATTTATTTAGATCACTTCGATAGCCTCCAAAAGCCACAGCACTGTGGGTGGTTAGCAACCGCCATGAGTGACTGGGAGGGAGTGCCATGAGACCACACACAATCCCGAGGCCACCACGCCTAATGACGATCTGCTTCCACCAAGCCGGGGTGCCAAGGCCTCAATGGGCCCCCGGGAGTCGGTCTCCTCTTCACCCAATGCTGAACTCCACTCAGCAGGCACACTCACACACAGAGTCAGGAATGTGCAATGATAATGCAAAAGTGGGAACTGTCTTCCACGCCTTTCTCAAATGCAAACACAAGCTTCTGTGTTTATAGCATGCCACACACAGAAAACAAACTGGTATTTACACACATGCACTCAAGAAAGAGATAGAGTGGGGGTTCACACGACACGAGAAGCCCCAGTGGTTTCTTGTGCAGGACGGTCTGTCCTGCCATTTGGATCTTGCCATGATGTTTCAGTTTGGTACCTTTGGTTTTTAGAAACCACGACAAGAAGCCGTGGTCTCTTCTCTGGTTTCTGCACATCATCATGGTTTCTCTGGTTGTGGTTTCCACAGGCCTGGCATGCAACCTCTGCAGAAAGAGCAGCAGTTGCTGCACAAGTTACTGCAGCCACTCAGCAGTGGCTGATGGGATATGTGTCCAGAATGGGAGGACTGAGCGAGGAGGGTGGAAACCCTGCTCGTGTAGAAACCGCTCAGTTGTCTGTCAGGCACATCCAGGCAAGAAACTGCACACCGTGGAAACCATGCAGGGTTGCTTGTTGTGATATGCGAACCCAGCCGTAGGCTGCCGGACTGATGCAACAGCCAGACAGGACACACACACACACACAGGACTCAGCGATGGCTGGCCCATGACATTTCGCTGCCTAAGGAGGGCAGACTAGGGTGGAAACCACTGCGTTGTCTTTCAGGCACATCCAAGCAAGAAAGTGCAACTGTTGGAAAAGTAAACACAGAGAGGAAAGACAGAACTGCACTGTAATGAAAAGAAGCAATAATTCTTTTGCTATAGGAAAGCATGATAGGAAACACTATATGCACAATGAGCCTCCTTAGAGTCTAGGATGGCCATCTGCACATCGCAGAGACTGACATGCAGGGATGAGAGGCGTTCTGTACTCCACTTGGATACCGAGCCCGGGAAGGGAGCCCGGAGCCTGGCGATACCGGTTGGTATCTCACATGGCACACTCAAGATGTGCAGAGCAGCCTCACGCCTCTCATGCAAAAGCCGCCCATGTGCCTGCAGCCGCCCATGTGCCCCCTCTTTTGCATGAACATCGATTCAAACAAGCTCTGCTAGTGGCAAAAGCGATGAAGGCTCCTGCAGCACTGCAAGGGCAAATGCATTCGGGGCGCAATTCTGTGGCCCCTCGGCAGAGTCCAGATGGCCGTGGGGCTGCTCGGACTCCCAGCCCCGACCATAGAAACTGGCCTGAGGTTGGTGCTGAGACGCAATGCTCAGCGTGTCTGCCCTCCATCCTCGCGGCAGCACGGGAAGGATCCCTGGCTGCGGCTCATAGGGGGGCTTTGGGGCAGGGAGGGGTGGCACCTCCGCCTCCTCTCCTTGCGCTTCAGGTGAGACATGAAGGCGGCCTGAACCAGCCATCCCGGTGCTTTGCGGGCCAAGGGAAGCACAAAGGCGACCTCGGCTTCCACGCTCTTTCCTCCCCGTATAGGATATCCATAATTCTCCATATTGGAGGGTTATGGACACCCTCATTCAATTGCACTGCTATTCTGCCACAAGCGGTTGTGAACTAAGGCACTTTTCATCCAATGCACGGGGCACTGCAGGGATTCCAGTTTTTGTGTGGCCCCCCGGGCGTGCGCTCATGCGTGCGCGCTATGCACAGCGGCATCAGAGGAAGCAGGTGTGAGCGCCCTTCTTTTCGTTGCCTGCTTCGCACTCCCCTCTCTGCCCCACTGCATTTCCCTACAAACTACACACACACACACACACACACATACATACCCCACCCACTAGCTGTCCAGGGGACAACTCTGGGCTGGACTGCAGTGATGAAGAAGAATTTCTTTACTGCCCAAAGGCCAAAGCTCTCTGGATGGTTCACAACAATATATCACAAATACAATAATAGAGATGGAAGCAGTAAGAACAGAGATGTAAGAAAATACTGTGTAAAATAACAAGAAACAAAATTAAAAATACTATAAATGTCTAAAGCAGGGGTCCTCAAACTTTTTAAACAGGGGGTCAGTTCACTGTCCCTCAGACTGTTGGGGGGGGGTGGACTATAGTTTGAAAAAAATATGAACAAATTTCTATGCACTCTGCACATTAAAAATTAATTAAAATTAAAATTAATTAAAATTTTAAAATTTATTAAAAATGCTCCACTCCCTCAGGCTGCAGCAGAAGCCCAAGATGAGGTGGGGAAGAGCATGTCCATATTCAAGGGACAGAGGTACAACACAACCAAGGCACTAAATATAGTATTTTGCATAATGCAGCAGATGACTGCAACTGGCATTTACAAAGAACGAAGCAAAAATACTAAGGAGAAATACTGTTAATGCCACTCTTAGTATTCGAAGCAAGTCAGCCCAGAACAATTCCCACAGCATACAATGGCTATATTTGGATGCAGAGCTAATGGCTACCATATTTTAAGTGCAACTTGCCAAAACTGGTACTGTCCAGATGAGTTGGACTACAACTTCCATTGGCCACGCTGGTTGGGCATAATGGAAATTATAGTCCTCACTGCGGCCCTGGTTCCAACGGAACCAGAGCGGGGGCGGCAGGCCGGAGAGGCGAGCACAGGGTGGCTCCCCCAGCCGGGTGAGGGCCGTGAGGAGGGAGGTAAGGGCTGCTTTCTAAGGCAAGGCGAGGTGAGGGACGGGGCCGCGGCTGGCCAAGCGGGGTGCCTTCCGCCTCTCCCCGCCACAGAGGGAAGGAAGCCTGGCAACTACTCAACGGCAGCAGTTTGCCCAGAGAAGGCCGCGGTTCCCATGCCTCCACCGCAGCCTTCTCTGGGCAAGCTGCTGGTGCCATCGAGTGGCTGTCCCCAGGCTCAGTGAGGCAGCTGTGGCTTCACCCGCAGCCCAGGAATGTGGCTCACATACTTAAAAATGGATTTAAAGTTATATATAAAAGTTATATTTTTCTTTACCCTCAATCCTTTTTTAGCATCTTCGTCTGTCTCTCTCTTCCACCCTCCTCTCTTCTGTTTCCCGCTCCATATTCCCGCTCTGTATATGCGTGCAATGGGGGGTGGGGGGAGAGCCAGCACACATGCAGTTCAGCTGTTACAATTTGGTGTGTGCACCAGCTCTGCTCAGTTTCAGAGAACACCTGCGCCGGCTCAGAGCTTTGGACTTGTTTTTTCCAAGTGAGTCCAAAAGCTCTGAGGCAGGCTGGGTGAATGAGCATGGCAGGCCGTAGTTTGAGGACCCATGGTCTAAAGGAACTTCAGTAAAAACTAAATTTGTTAAAGCAGCTGACATATTCCATCATTCAATACCCTCCCTTCCAACATATGGATGTGTGGACTCCTAAGCCATGGAATGCAAGCCAGTAAGCCCCAGGAGCAGTTCCCAGAATATCCCAAACCTGCCCTTTTGCATGTTGTACCACCAGCAGTAGCAAATCTCCACAAAAAGTGTTTCTTTGGAGCCATTTTTTTTTTCATTCTGGCAACAACCCAAGTTGCAGAGAAGGAAACAGCATAAACTGCCATTGAAATCGTGAGTGCCAAGTCTGCACATGGAGGGGGGAGAATTGAACAAGGCAGCACACACAAATGCTCACGGACACACACTCAACCCACAGGGCACTCACACGCAGAGACACACACCAGGGCATTGGCACGGGGGGCACACCTGTTCTTCCAGCTAGGTGTACTTACATGAAAGGAAACTCCACTGAATCCAATACTTCTTAGTAGGCCTCTCTTTCACACACACACACACACACACACACACACACACACACAGAGAGAGAGAGAGAGAGAGAGAGAGAGAGATTCTCCAGAGTATATTACAGTAGAGAAGTCCAGATTTTAAATGAGGGATAGCAATAATAAGAAGAATACATTAGATGCACCTTCGTCCTCCCTGCAACCTATTCAAAGAATTTTATTCACCAGTTGTGCCGGGCTGGATCCTCCAAGTAAACTGAGGGCCAACTAAGAAGTGCAAGGGAGGATGCTGCCACGCACACTTGTGTGTGTGTCCTGAGACAGCAGGCACACCCTGCAGCTTGGGTAGCTTCATAAAACTTTTCAAGGCTTGGCACTTGGTGAACACGCTCAGTTTGGGAAAGCGGCTGCCATGCCAGGAAAGGACACTTGCAGTGTACAAGGAAAGCTCTGGTGGCTTGGTAAAGTTTTTTTCCACTAAAACAAAGCAGAACAAACAAACAAAACCCCAGAGGAAGAATGGAGGCAGTTCTGTGCCTCTTGGCCAAAGAAAGGATCGCACAGTGGTTAGAGCTGCTTAGTTATACTTTCTTTCCTTTTATGAATATTAGTGACTCATCTGCAAGAGATACATGTGCACCTTGCATAAGATCCTAATGTCCCATTCACTTCAGTGGGTCTACTCTAAGTAGAAATCCTGTTAACGTTAATCTGTTCCTAGACTGTCAACCACAAAAGATCTTCTGCTTTTGCAAATGCCTGTCATCAAACATGCCTGGGGCCAAACGACACTTCTCGTTAAATGGGTCTTTGCCTTTAACATGCTTGCTCTTTTCCCTCCGTGCAAAAAGCAGCCCCTAGGGAGGGTGTCCGGATCAGGACCAGAAGCTCAACAGGTGGGCAGTGTGTGTGTCACAAATGGAGCTTAACCAAATTGCTGTGGGCCACCCAGAAGGCTTCAGCTCCTGGGATATGCAGACATGAAATAAATGCACAAAACAAACGAACTCTTTCCTCACTGTGGTCGTGACCAGAAAGACTCCTGTGAAGCTGCTGCCTGCACGGGAAAGAAACCTGCCATTTAGCTTTGTGTGGAGTCCGGCTCTTGGCCTCAGCGGGATTCAGCTTTGGGTAGCTCAGCAGCATCCCGGTGCATTCTGTGGACAAATGCCGGCTAAGGAGCAGCTGATGGAACTCCAGTTGATAGAACACTGGAGCCCGTGACAGAGACATACAAGGATGAGAAGGAAATCCATTTCTGGGGGAACGTCCATGCTTTGCATGCAGAGCACCCTGGGTTCAAGCCCCACATTTTTAGCTAAAAGGGTCGGGGGGCAAGTGATATGAGACGTTCCCGAGGACCTGGGCAAACGCTGCCAGAAAGGACAGCACCTGGTGAGATGGGCAGATAACAAAGGGATGGCAGGAGTGGTGAAGCTTCCATTGTAGTTAATAAAGAGGAAGACATTCCTTCAGTTCTCATTTCTATGTGAAGTAAACTCATTTCTGAGCAGCTATGCAAACCGAAACTCAATTATCCTTCACAAAATTGGCAGTTCTCCAAATTTTTGCAATGGGGTTCTCTAATTATAAAAAAAATATCATATAAAATGTGTGTATTATGGAAGATAGTAAAATGCAATAGACTAGGGAAATTGCTTGCAAAAATGTGCATAACAGGCAAAAAACCATAAATTTGGAAAAGAGTGCACAAAACTGCATAGAGACTTTCATGCAAACTTTTTACCATATAAGTATTTTTAAATGCTCCGAATCCAGGATGAACTGAATGTAAGGCTTAAGACATTCATAAGGTTACACACAAGTCAAACTTCAGATGGGAAAAATGAGAAACCTGAACAAGCTGAAGTTGACAGACTTGTCCCTCCCTCACATAAGGCAGATTTCCATATTCCTAAAGAGAAAAAAAAATAATTGGAGGTGACTTTGTGCAGAAAGTGCATATAAAAGGGCAAAACAATGGATGCACCATCATCTTCATCAGGCTGGTACAACTCCTTCACTGGACACAATGTTTTAAAAAACAGTGCTGCATTTTGGAAGTTACATGTGCTAATTTCTGTCCTATGGTTTACTTTGCATCTCCTTCTTCAATAGCTTGTGAATTCAGGAGAGCATTTCTAACCACAACTTTATACATTTTGTTGTGTTTCATAAATGCTCAACTTCAAGATGCATCCTGAAAGCCTGCCTTTTAATTTTGCAAAAATTCTCTGCCTAAGGCAGACAATCTGGTCTAGTGTTGCTTGGCAAAAAATATTCTGATTTAGAAGGTTTAAGGGAAAGGTTCACTTTACTGCAAGCTTGAGATTCCTCTTTCTTGGAGTTCATTGGCACAACTAGCTAGTTTTAAGAGCCAGAGAAAATATTTCTTTGGGCCTCTACTTACATACAGTATGTGTTTGATTACTCATAAGAGGATTCAGAGGAGGAAGCAATAGAGGAAAGGAGTGGAGTTTTCAGAGAGGGGAAAAGCAAAACAATCTTACGTATGGAAAAATGGTACAAGAAATGGTTTTTGGTTTGTCGGTTTTCCCCAATAGGGTGATGGGGCACAAAGCAGAAAGAAGATGTGTAAAGTTTTGGAGGGCCGAGATGTGTGCTCCAGAATGGATCAGATGTGAAAGCGCCAACCGCCTGGTTGTGCCTTCTACAACTGGAGGAAGGATTATGTGAGTGGGTGAGAAAACATTAAAAAGATGTTTACATCAGAAAGCCAAAATCGGTTTCCCTGTTTCTAAACACAGGAAGACTGAAGGTTACTAATCTTTATCAAAAACTGGTCAAAGATGAAATGCAAAGACTGTGATGGTGACTGTCTTCTGGCATCTTCACCTTGGGATTTAGGCTCCCAGTAGTGGCAAAGGAATACTGAAATCTGCTAGTGACCATGTGGGAGGATGAGAGAACCCCCCTGAAGACTGAGCTAAAAGAATCAGGCTGTAGCGTGTTGTTCGTCTGCCTAGGACAAGGCAGTTGACATTTAGAAGCAAGGGCAGATGCTTCGAGAACATGCAGACGGCACCCAAGTTATCTTAACATGCGTGGTCACCAAACGCAATGCTGCTCCAAGCCAGGTTCACGGTGGCAACGGGCAGCATCGCATGTGACTCGGTGGCTACCCTAAATTCGCCAGTGCTGGCACAAGCAGTGTAAGGCCAAAAGCATCGCTGGCAGCCGATTTCCCTGGACAAGCCGTCTTGCCGGCAAATGCTATCAGTGTCGCACCAGAGGTTGCTGATGCTGGCGTGGCATAAATCAGGTTATTTATACTGCTGTGCTGAACAGCGGCCAACACATTTACATGCTGTTCTGGGGCTGGGGAACCCTGCCTTGCTTTTCATGGGTAAATGCTCACAAGTGTAATTCACGGCTGATCTGTCCAAACCCCATTCAGACCCTCCGAAACACCTTGCAGGCGCCCCATGGGAAGTCGGATGTGGGCTGCTCTTCCACTGTATGAAATTGGACATTGAACCCTGGCAGACGGCGCATGCCTGTCAGCGCCGCATTGCCAGGTCCCTTCCAAGAGCAGGGCAGAGGCGCTCCCAAGCTTGCCTCCCAGCCAAAAGTGGCTGGCCGAGGCCCTGGGGAGGCTGCCCGCTGCCGGAGGTGGGTGTCCATCCAGCTCCCTCGCCAGGCAGGTCCTCCTCGCCTGCAACTGCGATGCTGCAGCAGCCAGGGGTGCTCACAAAATGCACTTGTGCTTTGCGGTTGTGCGCCTTCCCTGCGGAAAGGAGGGGCGGTCAGGGAGATGTTTGCCTGCTGATTTGTTTTCTTGTTTGCTTTGGGCCTGGGCGAACCTGCTGCTCCGTCACATCTGCCGGCGTCCTGCTCTGTGCCAGCAACCTGCCAGGAGACGAGGTGCTGGCTTGTCAGCGGAACCAGCGCCTCCGGCTGCAGTTCCAAGGGGGTGGCCTTTGGGCCAGGTGGCGTTCACGGGACCGCGAGCGGCTTCAGTGCACACTTGCACATTCAGGGCAAGTTTCCCTCTAGTCCGGCTCCTCCAGTCCTGGGCAGCCAGAAGGCTGCGGGAGGACACAGGCAGGCAGGCAGGCAGGCGGGCGGGCGGGCGGGATGCAACACTGGATGCTCCTCCACTGAGCTCACTGCCCTCCAGTCAGCAGGGACGGCCGGCTGAGCCGCAGAACGTCTGCTTTGGATGCGCCAGAGCCCAGAGTCTGTCCCTGCGGGCTTCTTCAGTCAGAGTGGCCAGAGAGGGGTTCTGCATCCAATAGAAAGATATTTCAAGGTCTCCAACTTCACAGCATTTGGGAAAGAAGCAAGCATGTGGTACATTTGTATGGGAGACATTTACCGTTCTGGGTTGGGAATGGATGGGAAATGGCAGATCAATTACTGTTATTATTGTGTAGAAACTGTAGCATAAAACAATGCAGTTAAAAATAACATGGAAGCAAGCCCGAGTGTATTCCCATTGTGAAGAAAGTTGGCATTGCTACCAAGCAACTGCGACACATCCATTTCTGATAGGGAGCTATGAAGCACGTTGGAATAAACTGTACCTACCAAATTTAAGATTTGAAATGAAAACTATGTGAAGAGCAAGCTTCTTGTCTCCCATTTTCAAGGCTGGTGTCTAGTGAACAGCAGAATGCAGCAATTCTACCGGGTGAGTTTGGGCTTTTACTGTTTTCAGTCTAACGTCCCTCGCAGGTGAGGATAAAGTGGAGTGGAGGAGGCGGATGGCTCCGCCTCACTAACCCAATGCAGTAATCACCTTACCACCCAAATCTGAACCCCCAAACCTCTTCTCTACCTGGTGACATTGCTTTCCTTCACCCATAAGCTCTCCAGTGGGTTTAGTGCAAAGGTAGTAAATACTTTGCACATTTCTTTCCAGCCCACAGCTCACATATTTGCGTAGAGCTGGGTGTCTCCAGTGGTGTGCGTATCAGGTGCCCGGCCCCCTGTGCTTAACTTTAGAAACTGAGTCCAGGGCTGTCCTGCAGCACTGCCTTCATTCTTAGAACAGTGAAATAGCAGGCGCCTGCAGGCCGGCATTTGCTTCGGAAGTGTGGCCTGCCGTCAGGAAGAAACAGGCAGAAAAAGATGGGCCATCGCATCACCTGGGGCCCCAGCAGTGCTGGATCTAGGAGTCCTGCTGGACTATGAACCTGATGGTCCAGAGGGATGAAACCCCATCCTGGACAGGCAGGTATCCCATCTCCTGGACCCTTACCTGCCGGGCTTCCGTCTTCCCAGGATTCTGCTTCAGTTTATTGGCTCATCACTGAGTCCAGACCCTGCTTCAGGACCTGCACAGCCTCTCTGTTGTCACAGAGGGATGCACCTGTGTGTCATCAGCATACTGATGGCCCTTGGCTCTAAATCCCAGGGGTTTGATATAGATCAGCCTTCCCCAACTTCATGCCTTCCAGACATGTTTGGACTGTAACACCCAGAATCCCCAGGCAATTTCCCTGCTGGATGGGAATTCTGGGAGTTGTGGTCCAAATACCTCTGAAGGCCACCCAGTTGGGGAAGACTGATCTAGATGATATTTCAAGGTGGGACAAGATGGTACCCTGGGGAACCCCAAAGGGCAGAGGAACAGCCACTCAGCGGGCTTTGAAATGGACCCACAGGTAAGGTTGGAGCTGCTGGAACATGGTGCTTCGTGCCCCTAAGCCACAGAGTGGATCAGGAGGGCAGGGTCACACTCCGCTGTCCCTCTCCTGATTAGGGTCATCCCATTAGGGGGACCAAGGCTGATTCCGTGTCATAACCAGCTACAAACTGGGATCATCAATATCCCCCAGGGAGTGTCCACAGCAACTCTGCCACATTCCCTAAGCAGGGGCTATTTGCAACTAGGTGATGGCAATCAAATGCCAGTAGTCCAGAGGGGTATTTTGTACAGGGGTGCCCTTCGGCCTCTTCAGAATGGCAGCCGCTAGCCCTGCGTGCAAAGATGCCTTAGCACTCCCTGGACCTGCCCAGTTAAGCCCCCTGGGCTGGCTTGTCCGGGCCAGGCAGGGTAAGGACTGCGAGCACACAGGGGCCTGCCCAGCGGCAACATCTTGCCCACGTCAGCAGGGGCGGTGACCGAATCTGATGCCACGAGGGCAGGCAGACGGTGCCACACGCCGCCGTTGGGTGCGTGTGTGCGAACGCCAGCATCGAGCCTGCTCCAGAGACGAGTGGCCCCGTCCTTCAAAAGGCCACAGTGGGTCATTGAGAAGGCAGGCCCCTTCTCTAGGGAGAGCCCCCAGGCCACCTGGCAGGACTCGAGAGCGCAGCAAAGCAGCACTTGCCTGCAGCCTGCACTGCCGTGCAAGAGGCAGAATTATGTGCTCTGGACGATGCAGGCTTGTCTCTGCATCGAGTCTCATATGCCGGCTGACACCCAGGCTGTGTCAACTGCTGCGGCTCCGAGGAATCTCCTCTGCAGCACTGGAGAGGGTGCTTGGTCCTGGTGGGGCCCACGGCCTCCACATCTCTCTGTGCCACAGTGAGGCCTGGCTGGATCATCAGTTTGCCTTCTGTGAAATGGGTAATTTTTGTATGTACCTTGTAGGGGCAAATACATGTTTCGAAAAAAGGGGCTTACTGAATCCTCCCTTACACACACACACACACACAGTGGGGAATCAAGTGAAATGGGTGTTGAAGCAGCAGTGGGTTCAAAGGAGAGAAATGTCTGCTCTGGTTTGGAGTTTGGATCTCACCCTACTTAAGTTCCTGGGCAATGTTCTTTTCATGAGCCTCATCCGTTGGCCCTCTGACAGATGAGCATTTTGAGGCTGGCCATGTCCCCTCAACCCCCCAGCACTTACAACACCTTCAAAATTCCCAAATGCTCAGCAGGCCAAAATGTTTCTCAGTCCCTTCTTTAGAAAATGGAGAGTTTTCTTGACCAAGCTGGGGACAGAAATGCTCTTGGCCTGCACACCTGCCAAGCAAGCAGGAGACCACAGGCCTTGCTTCCTGCGTGCAAAGAATCAAACGCTTTGCACAGAAAAGGGTCCACGAGCCTTCGTAAGCATTCACGGACTTGATCCTGGCTCAATTCAATTCCTGGCCAGGTCTGAGCATGTGAAAGAAGTCTGGTGATTTTAAGAGAGTCAGAGTCCAGCCAGATTTTGCATCCATACTCCTGAGACCCACATCAGAAGCATATGCAGGAAAGCAATTAGCGTTCCTGCATTCATCTTCTGAAAAATCCCTTGCCAACTGCCATTAAACCATTCTGAAGTTCTGTGGCATAACGATCATAGCACTGAGCTGGGACTGGGAAGACCTTGGTACTGGTCCTCACCTGGCCATGCAGCTCACTGGGTGACACTGGGCCCATCAAAGTTTCTCAGCCTACATTTTATTTATTTATTTATTTAGAAAATTTCTATGCTGCCCCATTCGCCGAAGCCTCGGGGCGGCTCACAAACATACATCACAGGGATTTGTTAGGATAACACGGAGAAGAGGAGGATCATGTGCACTGCCTTGGCTCCTTGGAGGAATCGACACAACAAATAAATGCTTTGAATAACAACATCTCTTCTTGCAGGATTTCCCTAAAGTGTGACAGTCTGAGCTGCACAGCGGAGTGTGTGGCCTAATTCCTGACTAACAATTTTGCTCTGGGATTGTTCTACTGCTAAATTTTCTTGTTGCCTGGATGGTATTACAGTTTGCATTCACCACTTTGGCATCTCTGCAGGAAGCAGCGTGCTAATATGGAGAGATAAATAAGTAATAAAATAATGAGAGTGACTCCAGCTGAGGGATGCTGCCTGACTGACTGGTGTTCCCCAGCGGCAATTCGATTAAGGAAACTCCATGGGGGTTTTTATTTTATTTTTGACCTTTTGGTCCTTTTCTTTCCTTCCTTTCTTCCTGGAAGGTTAATCCAGAAGGAAACTGAGGTTGCTGCACCAAGATAGAAGGAATCCTCTCTCTCTCTCTCTCTCTCTCTCTCTCCCTCTCTCTCTCAGCTCCTCAAAAAACCTCTGAGCTGCCCTTCAGGACTATCCTTCTAGCTAACAAAAAAGAGTGATTGATGTCAGCATTTCTTTTGGGGATGAAGGCAGGACTGGATCCTCCCACTGTTTCCCTCTTCTGTTCATAACTGGATGCTTGCGTAAAGGAGCAGCTTGTGGCGCTGAGCCGTTTGTCCCAGCATAATAGGTGCTGAAGTTCTATTAAAATGCATATACTTGGAAGACCAGGTCAGAAGCAACCAAAAAGTAAATCAGGCCCATGCCTGCATCTAAGCCAACTCTAAGTGACTATCAAGGCTTAAATAAGCTGATCAATGGTATGCGATCGATAGAAACTTATAAATGTGGGACAAAAAGGAAGATACAACTTAAGTGTGAGGCGCTCAACATCGATCCCAACAGGAAAGATGAGGGATAGTTGCAAAAAGGGATGGCAGCACAAAAACCCCACTCATTGATTGAAATGGACCACTGGGGCTAATTACATGGATTGGCCTTATACATTGTTGAAACACAGCGGCAGGAAGGCTCTCACTGGAGACAGACAACTGGAAAACTACCAGATGAAAAGCAGTTACTGCACTGAATGATGAAGAGCATTTAACTAAATCAAACAAGCTGAAGAAGGTAGCTATGCCTTCGTTGCCATGTGCCTAAAAAGGGATTTGTTAAAAAAAGAGGATGCTGCTGTCAAAGCTGCATTTTTAAAGAGCTGCGCATTCAATCCAAAATAGGCACATCCTTTCTTCTTGACTATTTAAGCATGCATTCTGTAATTCGCTATTGCTATGGGGTCTCTCCTCTCCTCTTCAGCACTGCCTTTCAGCTACTTGACGTGGCAGCATGGGGATTCAAACAGTCCATCCAGCCTGTTCAGCAAGTCCATCTGCTGAACCAAAGCCATCACCATAAGATGGGGCTCCCCGAAAGCCCCCATGACTATCAGTCATAGCTTAGGTTTAGGGCCACACACGCAGAAGATGCTGCCTTTCGAAACACAGACCATTTAACTATGCAATCATATAATGGGACATAACAGGCAATTAAACAATCTAAGACAAGGGTGCAAAGACCTCAGGTTTGCCTGCTCTAATTTGTCTTTTCACTAAAACCCTGAGAACCACCAACCAGATCGGGGTGTGGACGACACACTCTTAGAAGTAAAGAACAGGGGGTGAGGGTGAGCATGTTTGTGGCTCAGAAATGGAGCCCATGGTCCTTGCAGTCAAAAGCCCCCTCTGGTGACCCTGAGTTTTCTTCATTTTCATGGCCTTGTTTATTTGGGACAAGCCATTTGGCTGGTGGTTGCGCATGGAAGCTGGAAAGCTTCGCTGACCTGCAAATCAACCACCCATCAGCGGATCCTGATCTCCTTTCTTCAATCCTTTAGGCAGAGGATGTGCGCATACCGATAACCTGGCACAGAACTCTAAAACACAAGGAGCAGAAAGCTCAAGAATTTTAAAAACAAACAAAGGCAAAACATTACTTTATGGATGCCTTTTTAAAGTGCTTGGCTACTGGAATGACCAGGCAGGGCTCAGTTTTAGACTTTGGGGACCTTTGTTCTCATGATTTCGAAGGACACTGAGGCAGCAGCGTGCCTTAGCAACGGCCAAACAACCCATGCGTCCCTTATGCCGGCACCGAGGAGACTTCAGGACTGGTAGCTTCTGTGGCTCATGTTCCTTTTGAACCTAAATCTTGGGTGCTTTCACACTCAGTGTTCCTCATGTGAGCACCTCCTGGGTGCTCTCTCCACTTCTTCCATGATTTTGCATATCTTGGAAAAGATGGAGTAGCTACCAGGCGATTAGACCTGGGGAATGAATGACTGACATCATACACTGGAGCTAAGAAACCCACCTCTGCCAAGTCAAAGAGGGCATATGAATAGCTTAATGCAGAAACCTAAAAGGAACCAGATTGAACCAAAGACAGGAGAGGGCCTTTGTGGGCTCTCCAGTTGGATTTACCTTATTCAGTTAGTTATTGCTTCGTAAGTCGACCCCGACCAAATCCAGCAGGATCTCCACAGGTAGGGTTACCTGTCCTTGTAATTCATTATTGCTTTCTGTTTATTGTGATGGAAAGTTCTGGTGCAGTGTCTCAAACTGTGTGGCATTTAAAGGATGCTATTATATTTGTTACCACAGTATCCTTTGTTGCAGCTGTTTCCCTAGAGATTAGCATGCGCATTTGCATGATGTGATAAAAAGACTAAGCCTAAATAGACTTCTCTGCAGGAGTCCGTGTCTTCCTAGCAAGAGGTGAGGAGGAGTTTTAACTCACTCTGTAAAATGAGAGACCGAGAAAAAAAGAAATTTCCAAAGCCCTTTAATTTGGAAGGAAACCTGGTGGCTGGTGATTGGAAATATGGTAGCCAATGGTACCATCCTTTCTGAAGAACTGTAAAGGAATTACAGAAAGGGCACAATCAAAACACAGCCAATAGTCAGAAGAATAAAATCTTTTGAGCTTGTTAAACTGAGCCATGAACACACAGAGAGTGAGAGAAAACACACAAGTTGTTGTTGTTCATTACATTTCTGCGCACCAGTTGTTCTCAGTAGCATTTCAGACGAATACCACTGCCAAGCAAGAGATGGAGGAGGAGAGTCAAACTCAGTTGTCTCTTCCCAGTTGCCCTTGCGGGAGTCCCAGGTGTTCAGGGTGCAGCCTCCATGCGGAACCAGCATCAGGGGCAGCTGTTACTGGGCCCTCATGGAGGGACCATGACCAGCAGGAGCCCACCGGCAAGGCCCCCTGGAGTCCTGCCTCTGCCCCCCGCTTGCTTGCCTGCTCCTGCCTCTGGCCCAGACGGTGGTGGTGGTGAGGAGCAGGAGGAGCTGCGGCTGGCCTGCTCGCTGACTCAGCCAGGTGCCTGCTTGCAGGGATGCAGACGAGCACTGGGAGAAGAGCAGCCAGTGGTCATGATGGCGAGGGAGGGGCTTGGCGACCCTCTTGCCTGTGGAAGCTGCGAAAGGCCCATGTACTGATGCGGGACATGGAGGAAACCAAGGAATGGGGATGCTAAGGCACCGGGCCAGCGGAAGAGATGTTAAAGGAACCAGTGCTGGATCATGCTCTCTGCTCAGATAACTTTTTCTTGCTGGGTGGATTGAAATAAAATAAAATAAAATAAAATAAAATAAAATAAAATAAAATAAAATAAAATATAAAATAGTGAAATGAAGAAGTAGAGCTTTTCCAGACATGTTGACAGACTGCTGTGCATTTGATCAAGACACAAATCTTGTGATGCTAGAAATGGTGGCAATCCAGTGTTTGTCCATGACCCTGAGCTGGAAGAAGCAGCGTTTCCTGGCCAAAAGATGCCTAGGCAAGGACCTGCAACATCCCCTTGGCGTACTCAGGAACAAAAGACGGGCACCCTGAGCAGGCGTGCAATGCGCTGCATCCCCATTTCCCATCAACTGCATCCCAACTCCAGTTTGTGTAAATGAAGACAAGGAAGGGTTACTTTTCCAGGAAAACCACACCAAATTAGCAAACCAATAAGCGTCTCTAATTGCCATACCAACAGTATCATTTCTACCACTATGGAATAGTTTTCGTCTTTATTGTTTGCTGTGTGCTTTTTGAACATTGTTGTTTCTTTTTCTTCTAAAAAGCATCTTACTTGTAGTGCAATCAATATCCTGGATGTAGCAGAGCTATTGCAAAAGGGAAAAAGGATATAATTTGTGCAATCAAACATGCAGGGAAAATAACCGCTCTGCTTTGGACATGAGAAAGACAAGGCAATCAATGGTGCTGCTTCTGGAATGATGTGGAAAAGATGAAGTGTGTACAATTAAAAGTGAGTGCGACAAAGTAGCTCCTGCTAATTATATACTAAAGGGATTGGAATTAACTAACCTGTGGATGCCAGTGATGTGAGCATAATCAGCCATCAGCAAAAGTGCTCAGCAGAAAGAAAAAGATAGATTTTTTTAAACCCACAAGAGTCATTGACAGTAAAAATGACTTTCAAAACAACGCATGGTAATCCCAGAATGCAGAAGTGCTCAGAATGAAGAGGCCACAGGCCTGCAAGCCCAAAGAGATGGGCACACCGGGCCAATACGATGGGCCTTCACTTTATCTCCTTCATTCTGATCAAGCCCCTGCTCCCTTTGCTCAGAGAGTGGCCAGAAAGTGGCCGTCTCCATCCCAGCATGAGGGAGCAGCATGCCATGATCTTGTAAGGCTCACCTGGCTAGCAAAGACACCTTCACCGTATTCCAGGGAGTTTGTGGAGGAAGCCACCAGCTCCAGGTGAGGACTGGGAAGCAGCAGAACTTCCATAGCAAGCGCTGAGTCCATGGCTCTTTCCAACACGCACTTTCCAGGCTCCAGTCTCTGCTGTTTGCTTCTGGGCTCCCATGGCCACCCAGAGTCACAGGATTCTGGCAGCAAGCCTGCATTTGCAAAATGGAGGTGTTTGGGTCTATAAAGTTCTGTGTGGAATGACTGCATCAGCTGTGCACCCCTTGCAGTTCGAGGCAGTTCTTCTCTTAGAGATGCAGCAGCCGAGGAGCTGCAGGGTGCTATGGAAGAAGCCCCGTGGTCCAGCAGGCCCAAGCTGTGCTAACAGAACCTGAGTTATGGGGCAGGACTCCAGAGGGCCACCTGCTCCACCAGAGCGGTTCCTCCAGTGAAAGGCCAAAGTGGGTTCACATTCCTGGTCACCCACCTGAGGAGGGTGCGATTCTGCCCTGACCTACTAATCCCCCCACTCCCCAGATCAAAATGGGGAATGAAAGGCACTGCTGCACCCGCCACACACTCGTGAAGATGGGGGGTGTTTGCTTGCTTGTTTCAGTTGCAGAACAAAAGTTAAAATTAAACAAAAGTTTAAGAGACCCACAAGCACAATTTAAAAGAACAAAACGATAATAGCAATTGGTGTGATATAGCAAGGACAAAGTTTAAAAGTTTAAAACCTGGGAAAATGAAAAGGTCTTCACCTAGCACCAAAAAGAACATAAAGCAGGCGCCAGGTGCGCCTCTCTGGGGAGCTCGCTCCAAAACTGGGGGGCCTCAGTCGGAAAGGCTCTCCACCTGGTAGCCATCCATCCCACGTCCTTTGGAAGGGGTTCCCAGAGAAGGACCTCCAAGGATGACCTCAGTCTCTGGGCGGGTATATATGGGTGGGGGAGGGGCGGGGCCCTTCAGATGGCCTGTCCCCAAGCTGTTTAGGGCTTTCAGTGTTAATACCAGCACGTTGAATAGAGCCCAGATTTTAACTGGCAGCCAGTGTAGCTGGAAGATGACTGGCCTAATATGCTTTCATGAGCCAATCTCCATTAACGGCCTTGTTACCCTGTTGTGGATATTTCTGGACTGTTTTCAAAGGCAGCCCCATGTACAGCACACTGCAGTAGTCCAAATAAGAGCTCACCAGGTCACCAAGAGCCACAAAGCTAGGCTCTTTCTGCCCAGGTGCAGTCCAAGTTAGCACATCAGCTTAAAAGGTGTGCACACCACAAAATCCACTTGTCCCTCGAGTGACAGCTCTGGGTCTAGGAGCACTCCCAGACTCTGGTTCTTGTCCTTTAGTGGAGTGCAGCTCCATCCAGAACAGGCTGAACATCATCCAGTTGGACAGACAGAGCACCCAATAACTCCCTGGATTGGGTCTCAGTGTGTTGGCCCTCATCCAGTCCATCATCATGCTCAGAGACTTCCTGTGTTGGGAGCCCAGGATCCCCCTCTGCCTTGACCTGAGGCTCTTGGGCAAGCTAGCTTTCTTTCAGACTCCCCATGTTCCTTTCTGGGAAATGGGTGTTTTGTGACTGGCCATGCTCACCAAGAAAGCCATTTTGGGAGGGGAAGCCCTTCTCACGGCAGCCCATGGCATGTTCTTCACATTGCACAGGTGTCTGCTGGCCCCAGACGGTTGGGCGCCTCTCAACTGGTGGAGCACCAAGATGGAGCCGGGTGATGCATTTGCAGCCGTATGTGTGCTGCCAACAGTGAAAGCAAGCATGCTGGGGGTGGACACACAACAGGATGTTGTTGTTGTTGTTATTATTATTATTATATTTCTATGCCGCCCCTTGCCGAAGCCTCGGGGCGGCTTACAACACAATAAAATACATTGAAATACAATAGAACATAATAAATTACCATTAAATACAAAAATACAAAAAATACACTGAGCTACAAACATAATAATATAAAATTAAAATTATCAGTATACATAATATAAAATTAAAATTATCAGTATATGTTGCCGCTCATTCAGACATACCGGGAATCCATGCAGCACGTCGGCAGTCCAAGAGCCTGTACAAGAAGCTTTTATAACCTATCAGTTACATACACGTTTTGGGGAGGCTGGGAGATCAGGTGGGCAGTTTGTGAAGGCACGTGCGAGTGAAAACTAAAAGGCTGAATGGATGAAAGAGGGGAGAAAAGCGGAGGAAGTTCCAGGACAGGCAAACTTCAGCATAGGTGTACTGGTGCATGTGAGGAGCAAGACTAGCAAGATGGTTTCCCAAGCAGGATCCCATCTTAAACAAGACCAAAGCTGTCCTTGTGGCAGCCATGTCAGCGCAGACTATCACATATCATCTCATTTGGTCCTGACAGTGTGCGTTGCAGAACCCACATGAACTGGCAGAAGAGGTAGTGCTCTCCCCCAGCAGGTACTAATGAATGCCCATTGCAGTGATAACTTGTATGAGTTTCCCCTGCTCCCCTGGAACTGCCACGGAGCCACCCAAGGGGCAGGCGGGATGCATCCATGAAAACAGAGAGGTTTTCCATGTTTTACTGAACTTGGGCACACCCTGCACAGCGAAGCTGCCTTCAAATGCACGAGCGTCTTGTCCATTCGCCAAGGATGGCTGCAGTCAGAACATCACTGGCTGTGCCTTTCATGCTGCCTCCTCTGGCATGCTGATGCTCCAGCACAGCCCTGGACATGTCTGAAAATATTTTGGGGGGCTACACATCTGTGAATTCCTGCCAGCTTTCGCCACTGACCACCTGAAATAATGAAGGAAGTCTGCTAAAAGGAAATTACCTAATTGTTGCAATTTAAACTGAACCTAATTAAAAAGAAAACCTGACCAGCAAAGATGCCATAAAATAAAATAAAACTTTAATTGCCTCAACTGAATTAATGTTAAAGGAATCTTTAAGAAAAATAACATCCATTAAAATCATTAGGAAAGTTTGTAGTAGGTGTTCCTCCCCTACTCCTGCCCAGCACTTGCTAAATTAAACTATCATAAAGGAAATACTTTTTTTTCTTCTCCTGAAGGTTATTAGATTTAATATGATCATGTACTTAAGAGAATGTAGTTAAACTTTCTTCTGGCTTAACTCCATCAAAGGCAATAGAGTTACAACGCCAACAGAGCATTTTGCTCAGCATAGCTATGACAATTAAAGAATATTATTTTTGGATGTGAATACTTCCGTGGATTGTAAAATGTCAACAATAATTAGTTATTTAAACAGACCATAATCTTCTAGAAGCCTTTCTCAGAAAATCTCAGCATGTGATAACCCTCTGGGTTTACAAAAAAGATGCAGAGATATATATTTATTAGACCTGAAGCATAAATCAGGACATCTTGGTACTATTTTTCAGGACCTTTAAGAGCATTAAATGAAAGAATAAGAGAGCAATGGAAAACTGGGTTTCATTTATCATTGTTTCATGTTCTCCACTTTCCTGAAAGCTATGAAGTTCTAGAGGTTCATTTGGCTTGAGGATGAGAGAGCAAGCACTGGAGAATTTGAGCTTTCTACATGAGGCTGTTATTCCCTATTATACTAGTTTATTCACAGTGTTGTGATCCCACCTCTACACAAAGAGCTCTTCTCTTCTAGGTGGAGCCGTGCTTTAGTGCAATACCTTAATTATGCAAGGAGAAGTAGCACCATTTTCCTATTCTAATACAATGCACATTTTCCCCTATTCTAAAAGAAGAGGAAAAAGCAGAAATGGAATGGGGGGGGGGGCACAGCATTATCTTCAGAGCCCAGAAACAACCACCATGTGAGCACAAGAAATGCTTTGCATGGAGAAGTGCTTCAGTGCAACCCTCGTAATAAACTGTTTGCAGCAGGCAGGTGGAGAGCGAGCCAGAGCAGCGGCAGCAGCGCTAGACCTGAAGCTGGGCCTGCAGGGCAGCCAGAGCGCCACCCAGCGCAGCCCCGGCTCCCGAACACAGAGCCGCAATCTCCCGTCTAGCCAAACTCAGAACGAGCCGAAAACAGCGCTTCGTTCTCACTTCCTTGGACCACACTCACATTCCCGGATGGGGCTCACACAACACAGCAAGCGGCCCCTGATGGTCATCACGCCCTATTTGCCTGGGACCCGCTCTTGTGACTGGTTATGGCCGTCCACCCAGCTGCCTGGCCTGGGGCTTCTCCCCTCCACAAGCACATACTGTGTCACCCAGAGTTGGAGAGCACAACCTCCTGTGGGTCAAGCCCTAGAAAAAGTGAGCCATTGGCCAAGCGTTGCCATGGCTGCCCTTACCAAGTCGCCAGCCAGAGAGCTCCCGCTTGGCATGTCTGTCGGAGGCACCTCAGCTCCTCCCACCTCTCGCACGGGAAGCTGGCTCCTCGGGCAGCAGGTGGGAGCTGGCATGTGGCCGGGCAGCTCGGCTCCGCTGCAGCCGTCACGCCTGCCCGGAGGCCAGGCCCGCCTAAGAGCCGGTCGCCCCGCCACATCCCGCCTGGGCGCTCTCCTGCTGCGAAGGCCTCCTCTGGAGCCGGAGGCAGGGGCACAGCGGCCCCGAGTCTGCGTTCCTGGCCAGAGCACCTGGCAATCACGGGGCACTCAGCAGACGCAGCGCCCCCCTTCCACGTGGTACAGACGAGGGACTCAGCGGCTCCTGCTTCTCCCGCACTCCTTCATGGCTGCGGCCTCGTGCGCTTGCCCACCGGGCAAACAGCCAGTGCCCAGGCAGGCCATGGCACCCCATGAAACCTCTTTGGCCTGGGGCAGGGCAAGAGGCATGAACAAGCATGCTGCAGTGGGGAAGAAAGGGGCCTAGCAGGCCACGACAAGGCTGGGTTCCCGCACCGCTCAGAAGGAGCCACGGCTTGCCTCTGCAATAGCACCTCCCCGTTTCACAGCCTCCCTCTCCTGGCTGCAGGGCTCTTGCAAGCGCCTGGCCAGCTGGGTCTCTGGAGAGCTCAGCCAGCCAGCTGCAGGCACGCAGCAGGGCCAGGGGCTGCCTGGCATGTGGGAAGCAGGGGGCAGCAGCTGCGGAGCACTGCCTGCTGCTTTCATGGCAGCCGAGGCCGTGGCTGGAGAGCGGCTGGCGGAGGTGCTCCCAGGAGCCCTCTTGGTGAGGACAGGGAGCAGCAGCCTCCGCTCCTGCCCCCCACATGGTGGGCTGGCCTGGACCATGAGGGGGCTGCCCTGGAGCAACTCCAAGCCTTTGAAATAGCTGCACCGGAGGGAAGAGCCTCACAACTTCTTCCCTCGTGCAACAGTAAACACATCTGAGTTGTAGAAGATGGCTGAATTTGTCTCTTGGCTTCTTGTGTACAGCTATATTTGATCATTACAATCAATTAAAAATATTAAGGGAAAGAATCCTGTTGGGCCAGGGACTGGCTTTTTCCTTCTCACAGTTCTTAAGCGTCTTACCCTGAAGATCCAACTGTGAAAATCTTCCTATAGGACCATCAATCACTAGACGGAAGCAGACGCCTTGCAGTCCTCTCCGTGTTCCAGCCTCCAGCTCCCAGCAGCCCTAGCTAGCAAAACCAGTGTTGAAGGATGATGGGAGCTGTAGGACAAAACGTCTGGAGGGCCACGAGTCACCCACCCCTGAGCTAGATGCTTGTAATCTCCCATTGCTTCTGGTAACCCCGAGGCCTTGCCTGGTTATCACTGGCAAGGCTTCTGCCCCCTTATTGTTCCCAGACTCCTTCCTCAGCTGAGGACAACCTGGGGTCTAGCAGGAAGGAGAATGGTGGGGGAAACAGCAGAGGGACGGTGGGGCCCAGGAATGACATTGCTTGCTTCAGTGTTGTGCATTTACTTCTGTACAGGTAATCACTTCATATTTCTGATATTTGTACTTTTGACTGCTTTTGCTAATACAGCCCACATGGTAGAACCCCTTAAACAAGAGGGAAGTATTAGCAGAGCCAGAGGAATCCCAGGGTTGAGGAGGAGGAGGAGGAGGAGGAGGAAAGAAAAAGCTCCTGACCCTCAAGACAGTTCAGTGAGAACTGAGAGGACTATAGCTGGCTGTTTAGAGCAGGTGGAGAACAGAAAAGTGGGGAGGAATCCTGTAGTGGCTGGATCCTGAACAGCAAGCACTCCATCCTGCAGTGCTTTGCTGAGGTCCCCCCTCCTGCCCCACAATCCTATGCATGTTTAGACAGGGCAGAGGCCCATCGCTCCCAGTATGTCTTAGCCAGACATTTTGTCTATCCAAACCTACACAGGACTTCTGTCCGTCTGAACCTGCATTTGTACCTGTACTCTCACTTCTGGCTAATGCGTCTCAAGGCATAGCGCCGTGTGAGCGTTCCTTCTTGCAAGGACGGGCTTGCACGTGTCGCCAGCCCAGGCTGGAGTCCAGAACTGTAAAACTGTAGTACTGCTAGCATGGGGAGCACCGCTGAGGTGAGGGAGGGGCGGGAAGGGCCACCACCCCTCCAGAAATTACAGGGAGCCCCTCTGTAAAACCTTTCGCAGTTTTTCCTTCAAATGTTCGCACATGCCAACTTGTGATGCTTGGCAATATTTTGGGAGCGTTCTCGTTCATAATACACGAGTGGTGATGACACCATTGCACCTTAGAACGGGCCGGGCAGAAGAAACAGCCAAGACGGTATAATTACGCGACGAGCTTGCTTTGAAATGCTGCCATCTGGTGGCGATTTGGAGATAAAGCGACGTTAGGCGGCTTTGTCGTTTCTATTGCCCACTAGTGGGGTCGATATTCTTTTCAGGCTGAATATGCCGTGATGGAACAGGCAGACTGGCAGCCCGTTCAACTGTGATCATGAGAATACCTAAAACTGGGCTGTTCCTTCTCCCATTAGCTCCTGGCCTTGCAACCGCGATCCTATTTATTTGATGTTTATCCCGCCCCACTAGCCGTAAGGCTCCTTCCAGGAGGAAAAGCATCACTTCCGAATGCCAAGAGGCTCCTCCGTCTCAGGAGCAGAATGACGGCGCCGTCTTTCGTCTCAGAGACTGCAAGTCGACTGTGAGTGGGCAGCCTGTGTTTGTGTCAGCAGTAGCTGTGGAAATGCAGGGAGATGACAAAGGAGAAGAGAAAGGTGAGCCCAAGAAGTGGGGTTGGCATTGGACCGCCATAGCGTGCCCCCCTTTCTGTGCTTGTTGGGCTACAGGATCAAGATTTTGGGTCAAGGGGGAAAAGGTACCTGGAGATTTCCACCCACTCCAGGCCACCATCTCAGCTGGCAGAATCAGTCACTCATTCACATTCACTGCCCTTCTCACATTCTGTCCTCCTGCTTCAGTGGTTGCCGAATGGAATGGCAGATCTCTCCCCCCCCCCCCGCTTCTTGCTGAAGCTGGTGGCACAGAAGCAGGAGGATCGCTGTGGAGGAGCTGGTGGTGGGCAGTTAGCTGAAGGCCTGGCAAATCCCCCCCTTGCGGTGCAGCAGGGGGCATCGAATTGCACCGCTTGCTGCCACTCGGGGAGCCCTGCTGGATACCCTCCCGCTGTGGGAAATGGCCCAGCCAGTGCTGCCAGCTTCTCCGTGTTGCTCCCCAAGGGCCTTCAGGGTGAGCACTCAGCAGAAGGGGTTCCACAGAACTCTTCCTGGCGCTTCCCAGCTGCAGCAAATGCAGCATCCGGCTTATGCCATCCCTGTTGAAGGAACTGCACCATGGACTCTGGAGACTCTCTCAGAGGTTATGATGTGGGGCAACCGCACGGCTGTCCACTGGAAATATTGCTTGTATTGCTCTACTTCAACCATCCCCAACCAGGTGTCCTCCAGATGCTTTGGACAACAACCCCACCAGCCTCAGCCAACTTGACCATCAGGAATGCTAGCAGATGTTGTCTAAAACATCTGGAGAGTACCGGACAGGGAAAGACTGCTCTACTTGTATGTACATAAATCAATAAAACATTATAAAAATGTTCCAAGTCTCCAGTGATCCTGGTTTTCTGCTCTGGGAGGTCAGGAGCATGTAAAATATATTCCAGGGAGTTTGCTGAAAGAGGGTAGCCCAACAGTGCAGTTGCTAAGCATCATCTGCCAACATCTAGAGTGGAAACAGGCAACTTGGGCCCGTCCAGATGCTTTGGCTTACAAGTCGCAAGTCACAGCAGTGGCTATGCTGGCTAGGGCTAAGTCACTTCCTGGCCAAACTCATCAGAAGCGCCACCAGCTGCCCAGCCCTGGCCTAGAGCGACCAACTTCCCCACAGGAGCAGGGAGGCCGAGGGGCATTTCTCACCCATCGCTTCTTCCTGGTCTGATACCCTTGCTCTGTCTCACACTCGAGTCCATCTCTGTGCCTAACTTGCTATGGCCTCATCCTCTCCTCATCTTGCAGGTAGGAGTGAGATGACAGAAGAGCTTCTCCATTCTTCTTTGAAATCTAAGGCTCCCATCAAAGGGTGAAAGAAGGTGGGGAAACGGTGCTGACCAGGAGCTCTCCCCCTGCTGGCCAGAAAGGAATTACAAGCTCCTGCCATGGTCAGCGCCACAGAAAGGGGCTGTTTTGACTTTTGGGAAGGAGCTGTGAATTACTATTTTTAAAAGTGTGCATTTGCACTAGCAAAAGTATGTATAATGGATTGAAAACATTTGTGTGTGCGCGCAAAGGGTTATTTCCCTGCACACATTCCCTTTCATCTCCTCCTACTTCTTCCAGAAATGCATTTGGGTATGACACAATAAAATGACAATAAAATGTCTTTAACACAGTGGAAGCTGTGCCGTTTTCATTCCCGTGTGCCCCAGCCGTGGCAAATGCATTTTGCATAAATACAAGGACAGTGCTCTGTGATAAACCAAGGGGGCTACCCTGTAGACCCCCTGCTGGTGAGTTTCCACAGGAACACCAGGGGGCTTAAAGATGCAGCTCCCAGTTTGTTCATCTCTCACTGATGCATTTTATGTGGGCTGGTTCTCAGCCCACCAGCCCTCTTTTGTAGTTGAAGTGCATCTCTGAAAGAAATCTGATCATTTTTTTCCTGTTCCATTCTGTACTGATGTGTATCTTGAGTTGGCTCCAAGTCATCTTTGAACAGTGAACTGATCTTCCTGCTTTGATGTTTGTACTTCACTCTTTCTGTTCCTCAAATAGCCAACTTTAGAAACCAAACAGGAAAGCAAATTGAGAAGAAGCACAATGATTAAGAGGCATTTAATAAGGAGCTGCTACAAAGATATTGAGTTACCCATTAATCTGTGAGTGAGATGGAGAGGAGAGAGAAACACAGCTTGAAGATCACCATTTGAAATGCACTAACGAAGTAAGAAAACAGTACAGATAAAAAGAGGGCAGTGCATGAGAGACACGCAGGGCAATAAGGCTGAGAAGATAGAGCCAAAGGCCTTGTGCCCCTACAGTGGAATTGGATTTTGAACATGTGCTAAGCTGCTTGGATCACTTCATTTGCTTCACAACCAATCAAAAAGCCCAAAACAGAACAGGCACCACACCATATATCCACACAGAGCTACTATCGGTCCATTTGACCCTTCTAGCCCAGTACTATCCTGGCCCTTCCAACAAGGTGCCCTCCAGACTCTTGGACCCTCCTGGTTTTCCTTTCCTCCGACACAATTGCTTTTTATTGAAATGTTCTTTTTAATCAGGAGGTTGGTCAGCAGCAAGTGATGACGGGCTGCCCTCCGACACCATCTTTCTTTGGGCTCAGAGGCAGGCCAGGCCTGCCCATTCGGCAGGCTGAGGCAAAGGGCTCAGGCAGCGGGCTGGGCGGAGTGGCCGATCGCAGGCACAGCCCCTTCCCTCTCGCCCCCCTGCAGCAGCTTTAGTCCAGAACTGGTGCTGGTCGGGCAGAAGCTCAGTGGCCGGCAGTCCTGCATGGAAGGGCAGCTCACCTCCTCCCCTCTCGAAATGGAGTGTGGTGCCTGCTTCAGACCAAGAGGGAAGAAGACAGCTGCTCCCCAAGCCGGGTCCCAGCCTGCCACTCCCTCTTCAGGGCTGGGAAGCAGAGGGCAGGATGGTGGAGCTGGGAGAGGAGAGGAAGAACAAGCCAAAGCCGCCAGGGCAGGCATTCGTCCCCTTCCTTGTTGCTGTGTCAGCTGGCTTTGTGCAGCTGCAGCTTTCTCTCATAGCTGCCACTCAGCAGGCTGCCTCTCTGGATGATGGAGTCTCCTCTCTCCAGCTCTCCACACACGTCTGGCCGCTTCACATGATTGGTGATGCATTCCAGGGTGCATTGTTCAAATGCATTTCCACCATAATGCATTTGGATATTAAGCCACCATACCAAAATCTTTGTGGCTTACTGGGATGCCTGAACCCAGTGCAGGGCAGGTTACTCCTGTGGTTAACACACCATCTGCAATCCAGGGTTGTGGGAGCTTGGTTAATCATGGCAACAACCCATCCTGGACTGGGTTCAGATCATGATAGGCTGTGGTGACCACCCACTGTGACTTGAAAATTCACAATGGCTGCCAGCATGTGCCACAAACTGCTAAGTCTTAAATAAACTACTGTGAGCTCTGGTGATTGTGTGAGCTGGATCAGAGTCGCTTAAAACACCAGGTGAGTTCACATGATCAGGGAGGGAAAATAAGCCACAGTCGTTTATTGTTTATTAATTAATAATGTTAACGGGTTGTTTCTCTGTGTATCTGCTGGGTGCTTTTTGGCTAATTAGCCAGTGTCTTGTAGCAGTTAAGAGCACGGGACTGGGACTCCGGCAATCTGGGTTCTAGTCCCTGCTCAGCCATGGAGCCAACTGAGGGACTTTGGGCCAGTCACAGACTCTCAGCCCAACCTACCTCACAGGGTTAGGGATAAGATTAAAGAGCAGGAGGAGAATGATGCAGACCACTATGAGTTCTTTCAAAAAGAGGTGGGATAGACATCAAATAAATAAATAGCATAATTACCCTTGCTGGACACAGGTTGGAGCTGGGGGTCAGACTAGATGGCCCGGGAGACTCCTTCTGACTCGTGCTGTTTCTGTGTTTCTATGTTTCTATGTTGTTGTGACATCTGAGCCTGACAAAGGTGAGTGGCAGGGTGGTTACCAACCACCCAGCAGCCCTTGAACAAGCCGTGAGTTTCTGGGTAAATCACTGTTGCTTGGTTCAGACATCACCACAACCCATGCCTGGCAAGAGTAATTATGAGGACGCTCATACACAGGGAGGGAAGATGAACCACGGTGCTCATGTCCTTTCCGTAAGCATGGGCATCTGGTCATTCTCTACCAGCCAGAGGTCTGACTTCAAGTCCTGGGGAGTTTTTTGGTTTAAAAGGTGTGCATTCGCAGAGTCTTTTGAATATTAACTGTTCTTTTGTTGTTCTTCTGGGAAACCTCTCAGTGGCTGTTCCTCCAACATGCTCCAGATTTGGTGACAATCTAAGCCTAGTTCTGTTTGTTAATGAAACCCAACCTGTCTGTAATTTTACAGGCTTATTTCAGTTTCCAGAAACACCTATCTGGGGAGTTACCAATATCTGAGGATTTATTTATATTCATTTATGCACAACAACTGACATAATAATTTCCTGAAATGGAGCATTCGCAGAAGAGAAGCCACAAGAATATGCTGCCTTTGTGTCTTTTTAAACAAAACAAAAAACAAAAAACCTTTGTGCACAACCCATCAGAGCTTGAGAGACTAAGTGATATGGTGACTATGCAATTTATCAGCTCACAGAATGGATTTCATATACAAGAATTTGTTTTTATGAAAGTAACTCATGGTCTGATCATGACTTTCAATATAGAGTGACAGGGTGGATCAGCTGAATTTTTGTTAACCAGTCATATCAAAACAGTGGGGAAAAGTCAAATGATGTAATAGAATGTTAAAGCAATACTGAAAGATAAGTGAGCAATTGTAAGAATCTCAGTTTATGAGTTTTGAAGAGATCTGCAATAACTGGTGAAACCAAGAAAGTAAATAAACAATATTTATTGACACCTATATGACTTAGAGAAGACAGAAGAAAATTGGCTTAAAGCATTAAAATCAGTAGCATTTTACAAGAAGCATTAAAAGAAAAGTTGGTTCAACTTAAGAGTGCATCTCTGTGCACATTTAGATTGAAAAAATAGTCTTGTAACTCTTAGAATTCCCCAGCCAGTCGTACTGCAAATTCTAGGATTTTCCCTCTCATGTGGATTAAGGAATTCCAGGAGCTGTAGAATGTTCTCATGACCAGCTGGTTGGGCACGGTGTGAGCAGACGGCTGGCCCAACTGGGCCTCTGGTCCACTCCAGCTTTGCTCTTCCTATGCTCTTATCCTCATTCTCCCTCCCAGATAGGACTGCTGCAGCTGCGCCATCTGGTGGCTTTAAATAAGCTTACATGAAGCCACACTGAATAGTGCGGCATTTTATGCGAGACAGAAAATAGAGATCTTCTACTTGGAAGCCAAGAAACCGAACATTGTCTGGATTGTAAACACAGGCGATTCACCATTAGTGTACCAGGGGAACTTCAGACAGCAATTCTAGCCTCTGAGATTTGTAAAAACATCTATTTAAGTGATAAGCCAGTGTGAGAGAGCCGGTGTGGGGTAGTGGTGAAGAGCATGGGGCTGGGACTCAGACGATCTGGGTTCTAGTCCCGGCTCAGCCATGGAGCCCACTGGGTGACTTTGGGCCAGTCACAGACTCTCAGCCCAACCTACCTCACAGGGTTGTTGTTGTGGGGATAAGATGCAGGAGGAGAATGATGTAAGCTGCCTTGAGCCCTTTGTAGGAAAAAGGCAGGATATAAATCGGAAATAAGCTATGGCTCTAAAAAGCATGGAAATAATTTATGATGAGGGGCATGGGATCAGACCAAAGGCCTATCTAGTCCAGGATGCTTTTCCATGGTAGCCAAGATACCTAGAGGAAGCCCATAGGCAGGACATGAGTCCACTAACAGCCTCCTGCTTACCATTCCTGGGACAGGAGGGCCCAGCCTGCTCGCCTCGGGATGCGAGTCATAGTCCAGCATGTCTGGAGAACACCAGAATAGGGATGGCTGTCTACAAAGAGACCACAGCACCCCCTGCTGCCCACAGGCAGAGCAGTGCTTGGGCAAGTTCAAGCAACCGCTTCCATGCGGGGTCCTTGCCACGCCAGTCTTGCACCAAGGGCAGACAAGGACGACAGAGATGATTAATGCCTCCTAGTGCAAGGGAGGCTTCCCAGGTGCCCGGAAGAGGTTGAGGGGGCACCATCCTGACTTGGATGAGGAAGATGCAGCAAAAGTTCCTTTCCTGAGCAAGGGGAGTCCTGGAATGGGTTGCTAACTAGACATTCTTACATGAGGATTTTTGTTGCCTTTTCTGAAAAAGGACATTACTGAGTTTGAAAAGTACAGAGAAGGGCAACAAAATTAATCAAGGGGCTGGAGTAGCTCCCCTGTGAGGAGCAGTTACAACAACTGGGACTGTTTAGTTTAGAAAAAAAGCAAGAAAGAGGAGACATGACAGAGGTGTTTAAAATAACGAAGCTATTAAGATAGTGGAGAGGGAGACGTTTTTGCCTTCTCCTATAATACTGGAACCCAGGATAATCTCATGAAACTGATTGATGGAAGGTTTGAGACAGATAAAAGGAAGTATACTTCACACAACATATGGTTAAGCTATGGAATTCACTGGCATGGGAAGTGGTGACAGCCACCAATTTGGAAGGCTTTAAAGGGGAATTGGACAAATTCACAGAGGAAGAGGCTCTCAGCGGCTACTAACCTTGCCGGCTACTCCTTCACCAGAGGCGGCAGGCCTGCATGCACCAGCTGCTGAGGAGCTTGGTCAGGAGGAGGTCTTGCACTTGTCCTGCTTGAGGGATCCTGTGGGCAGCTGGTTTGCTACTGTCTGTTTGGAGTGCTGGACTGGATGGACCTTTGGTCTGATCAGGCATGGCTTATGTTCTTATGTTCTTACACTATCCACACTGAAGTTCACAGTGCAAATAACCTCATCTTTTTGGTGGCAGGTTAACTGTCCTCTGCTTTCCAGCAGTTGACAGCATATGATGGGATTTTAGTATTCATTGTTTTTAGCTGCTTTAGATTGTTTTTGACTTTTTATATGTTAAAGCATTTTGTATCACATTTTTGGTTTGTATTTTTGTGAACTTCTCAGAAAACGTTGCCTATCCTGCAGTACAGAAATGAAATGATCTGAACAAGAGAATAAGACCTTTTTATTTAAGCGTCATTTTAATTGTTAATATTATTTGCTTATTTTATTTGGCCAGGGCGACTTATTTTATATTGTTATTTCTTGTATTTTAATTTTATGTTGTGAGCCGCCCCGAGGCTTGGCGAATGGGGCAGCATAGAAATGTTTTAATAATAAATAAATAAATAAATAAATAAACTCGAAACTGGCAGCATGAAAAAACTAGTGGAAAGGAGAACATTTTAGTCTCCTGGGATGCTCTTCTGACTTGAATGTTGCTGTGCACTCTGCTAAAGGAGAACTGATCAGCAAAGTGGATCAATTAAAGAGCAACCCACACACGCCCACGCAAACCGAAGTCCCATAGACAGGGCTGGCATCAAAGGTGAATGGGCTGGGCCCTTTGTGAGTGCCCACACTCCAGCATGGCCCACTGGCAAGGGCCCTGGATCTGCTCTCCCTTTCCACCACGGTGACCTGCTTGTAGCCCTGCTTCTTGCTCTGCTCCGACAAAGGAGGTGGACACAAGAGGTGCAGCAGGTGCCCTGGCTACTTGGCTACTGGCCCCCGGTCTGTCAAGCGAGCGGCACGGGAGACGGGAGAACGGGACGCGGAGCAAGAGCAGCCCCGACGATGGTGGAGCGAGAGGAGACTCCGGGGGAGGCGCCCGGAGGGTGCGCAGCGCAGTGCAGCCCGCCCGCCTCGGAGCTGGCAGCGCCCTTGGAGCTGAATGCCAGGTGGGGATAGGAAAGGCACTAGTGCTGCAGTTGCCACGCCTGTCCTCTCGCGCGTGGGCGCAGAATCACTCGCTGGGCCACGCTGGGCAGTGCAGGGCTGCCTCGCCTCTACACGTGCATGGGATTCCACCCTTGGCATCTTTTTAGCCCTGCTTAATCCTGCTGCGTGCGCGTGTCACAAACCTGCCCGCCTCTGACCGCTTCCCCGCCTCTTTAGGAAGGAACGGGGTCCTTCCTCGGTTCAGGCTAAGTGGAGCCCTCCGGCCGCTAGAGGGCGCCGGGGATTCCTGCCGCCTTCCACGGCTCTGTCGCGTCGCGGCTCCAAATAGCCGTCACTTCCGGTTCTCCCTAAACTCCCCACTCGACTGCGGAGCAGCGTGGAAATAAACGCACTCATGAAAGAAACTTGCTGCTTGCAGTTCTTAGTATACTGTTCAGACCGTTTATGGGACGGCAGATTTTTTTTTCTTTTTAAAGAGAGGTTGGGTTAATTTTTAAGTACAAAAAGCAAGAAAGCCCAAGTAAGGAATCCAAGATTGCTGTTTACGCTGCAAGTCATTCCTTCGCTTCGGTGTGGGGTAGTGGTTAGGGTACTGGACCGGGACTCGGAACGCCCAGGTTCTAGTCCCCGGTCGATCAGGAAGTCCCTGGGTGATTTGGGGCCAATCTCCAACTCCCAGCCTAACCCACCTCAAAGGGTTGTTGTGGGCATGAAATGGAGGAGTGAGACTCTTGCAAGGCGAGACACTGCCTTGCAAGAGGAAGAAAGACGAGATATTAATGTACGAAAGTAACCATTTACTCAGAAGTAAGTCCCACTGATTTCAACGGATTTACGAGCAAGTAAACGTGTATGGGATGGCAGCCTCACTTTGTCTAATGAAGAAGAGTTCCTCCTAAGAAGGATGTGGCAGTCTCTGCAGCGAAGCACTGCTGGGGCTGTCGGAAGTGGCACTCCAGTACTCCTGGAAGGCTGGCCGTGGCCAGCTCAGCGGGGCAAGAAGGCATGACTGGTCCGGCGCGGTGCTACGTATGGCGTAGAGGAAGGAGCGGCGCTCTCCTCCGACCACGCACATGGAGGATCCGAAAGGGAGACTGCAGCCCTTTGGTGGCGCTGGGCGGGAGGGTCGGAGCTGGCGCAGGAAGCGGCCTCCTGGGCCGCCATTCCGCTTCCGGGTGCCTGGCTGAGTCACTCTCTGCCCGTCGGTGCAATCCGCCGCTCTCATTCTGCTTTTCTGAAGAGGCTCCTCTGCCCTTGTGTCTTCGCCGCGATGCCGCTCGAGAACCTGGAGGAGGAGGGATTGCCCAAAAACCCGGACCTCCGCATCGCGCAGCTCCGCTTCCTGCTCAGCCTGCAGCCTCAGCGGCCGGATCCCGCCGTGCGCCAGGAGCTCATGGCTGCCATCCGCGAGCACGGTGAGCGCCGCTCGCGAGGGAAGGAGGGAGCCGGGCCGGGCCGAGCCGAGCCGAGCCTCGCCGGCCCTGCCCCGAAACCCTCGCTGCGCTGGGCAGAAGCCAGCTTCCTCCCAGCCTATTGTCTTCCAGGCCTGTTGGACTACAACTCCCAGCATCTTCAGTCAGGCGTGCAGGCAGGGAGTTGTAATCCGGCAAATCTGGAAGGCAGCAGGTTGAGAAAGGCTGGCACAGAGTGCTTCTGTTTTATTCAAAGGGAAGGCACTATGGATATGCTCAGAGTAGTAGAGTTTAGTAACAAGAGTAACACTGTAATAGTTCGTCATATGACAAGTCAAGATCTGACTTTATGTTGTTTGAGTGACAGCATCTCTCCAAAGCAGCCTTTCCATACTAGGTGCCCCTACTATATTGGTTTTGCACTTTCTTACCTGTTCGCATCTGCCAGCATACTTAGTGTTCAGCAGTACTGGGAACTGTAGCGTGAAATGTCCAGAGGACATCAGGTTGGGAATACTGCTCCAAGTTATGGGCAGGACTCATTCCCAGTCCTTCCTGGAGATGGTGAGGACTGAACTGGGACTCTTTTGTGTGTGAAGGATGTTTCCTGTCACTTAGCTGTGGTATCCCTCTCCTGAATTGCAAGGCATTTCTAGTTTTTTATGTATTAGTTATATAGCAGGTTTGGATCAGACAGATCTACACTTCTTTAAGGTTTCACTTGCAGTTTTTTTGGAGGGCGGGTAGACTTTTGTATGTTTTTGTACTATTTGTTGTTTTGCAATCAGATATGAGGATGGGTGACTTGCTTTTTAAACACCAAAGTGATATTTACAGTCCTGTAAGATACATAGGTGTTGCTCTTCCCATATTTCAGATGGATGATCTGTGGCCACCAAATCTGCTCATGGCATAGGTAGCATTCATGGTACTGAATCATGGAATAGTAGCAAAGAGAGTTGACTTCCACCTTGGTTGCTCCAGAAGAATTGCTAGAGCACTTTAGAGAGCACCGGATGGATTCAGGTGGGGAGAGGTGCATGGCAGTCAAGGAATCTGTCAGACAGTAAGCTGCTAGAGACTTTTTTCTCCTGCCTCACCATCCTAGCTTCCTTTGTTTTGATGACACCTTTCCCTTCTCTTTGCTATAACTGCCATGTGCCATCCTCACAGCTCTGCTTAACTTTTGATCCTGAATAGATGCACTAATAATGTTTAATGACAGTGCTACCCTGTTTTCCCAAAAATAAGAACTAATCAGAAAATAAGCCTTGCATGATTTTTCAGGATGCTTGTAATATAAGCCCTACCCCAAAAGTAAGCCCCAGTTAAGATCATCAGCCAGACAGACACATTTAGTACGTCTGTTGCAACACAATTCGGGGTTTGGAGAGTTATGACAATGTTCCCGAAGATGACATGACTGTATTTGAATAAATGTAGATTTTTGTACATGGATAAATGGAGATAGTTGTACATGAAAAAATAAGACATCACCTGAAAATAAGCCCTAGTGTGTCTTTTGGACCAAAAATTAATATAAGACTTAATATATATAATATAATAGAAGTCTTATTTTCCGGGAAACACGGTATTCACACAAGAGTTTGTGTGTGTCTTTGATTGTACCTTGCCTTTCTACCATGATAGTGGCAGTCAAGACACCCAAGAGGAAACTGTTGAAACAGTCACAACATTTTTGTGTACTGTAATTGCTAGTTCTCTCATATTGCTTCAGGGTGTTGGACTAGAATTGGAGAGACCTGGGTTCACTCAGCCATGAAACTCACAGGGTGACTTTGAACCAGTTACTGACTTGTAGTCAGACCTACCTCGCAGGACTGGTCTGAGGATAAAATGACAAGGAGGAGGATCATGTACAAGCCTTGGACTTGTTGGAGGAAATGTGGGAGACAAATACAATAGATAAATAAGAAAATCTGTGTATTTATTCTTCTCTTTGGCAGTTGCCATATCCTCCTCTTCATCCTCTTAAGGAAGTTTAATTACACTTTTCACCACCTGAACCTTCCTTGCTGCTAGTATTGCTCTGCCTGTTTTCTTCATGTTAAAGGGACTTGGAGTTGTTCTCTTATGGCTATGATGTGTTGAATGTTCAAGGGCTGTGATATTATCATAAACATGCCATCTGGGTGTGTGCATGACAAATACTGAGTCATCCAAGTGCCAGTATTCATAGCATCATGGTCATCTTTGGGGAGTGTTTCACAATCTCTTCTTCACTACTTGACACTGGAAGAAAACTTAAGTAGAATTTAGACCCCAGTATATCTTTCACTAAGTTCACACAACCAGCCCCCTGACCTTTGAATCAGAAGGACTTGTCATATTATGTGGACCTGCCATGGTTTATTTGGTGCGGGGTGGGCGTTTCTGAGCCCAGAAAGATCCACTTGCTGCTCTTGCTAAGCAGCCCTGGGCAAGTGCTGCTGACAGCTGCCGCCAGAGTGTCCCAAGCGGCTTCCCAGAATGACACTCGCTGCTGCCATTGTCTGTGGGATGATGCTGGGGAAGAACGTGGGGGCGCCATGGTCTGCTTGGCCTGCTTGAGCAGAGGGCAGCTCACCCCCCCTCTCAGGTGCCACCGCCGAGGGGCAGCAGCATCCTCTGGACGAGAAGAGCTGTGTTCCTCTCCGTCTGCTTGGGAATAGGCTGAGCAGTGCACGGCTGGGCTCTCCTGTCTGGTGCCACCACCTGGCGGGACGGCACTGCCTCGGCCGGGATGGACAGCCGCACTGCCAGCCCTCAGCACGGCCTGCGGGGCCTCCTCATGACTTGAGATGAGAGCTGTCAGTGTCCCCTGGTTTCCCTTTCCCCATCTGGTGGTGGTGGAGGAGGATCCCAGTGTTCCCACGGCGCCCACTGGGATAGCTATGGGGAGACTGAAGTGGGGGAGGGGAAGCCGAGTGCGTCTACCCAGGGTGTGCTCCCCTGTCTTTTCTGCAGGTTGGCCGATGGGTAACTTACAGGCCAGCCTGCAAGGGCTTCACATGACATGTTGTGTGGGCCCACCCGTTCTGTATCAGCAAAATGCTTTTTCAGGGATCTTGTTCCGGGAAGAAGCAGCTGTTTTTGGTGATTTACACAGATAGTTGTGGTGCTGCATTGAGACAATGTTAAGATGAAAATATGCTAGGTAATGTTTTTTCTAATGTGGTTTAGAAATAGACCAAATATTGAACGTATTCCTTAGCTTGGGTTTGTGAACATTATGAAGTGGCTTTCTATTCAGTTTGATGAAGTGGTCTTTGAATGTCATTTTGTAGATTCCCAGAGTGGTACCCTTCCAGCCAAATCCACCTATGTGTGTGTGTGTGTGGGCAGGGGGCGGGGTATAAGCGGGTCTGGTTTATGGGCTGAGGCCTCTCTTACATGTTTGTCATAATAAGAGTTACACAAAGGTGTTGTGCAAGGTGGAGGGCGCATATATGAATGCTGCTTTACATACATCCCTCCCCTCCTCATAATTTCTTCCCCTAAACTGCTCAGAATCGCTATGAAAAAGGCTGGATTAAAAGAAAGAGTTACTGGGCCAGGGCCATCCAGTACAGTTGGTGCTTGAGAAAGAGCTGGGACACTGGTTTCTCCAGTCGATACAGTGTCTGCCATAGTGGACCTATATGGCAACCTAAGAGAGAGAAACAAGTTTCATTCATTTTCTTCTAAACTTTTTTTGCTCTTGTGCTCTTCAAACATATGATCTTGCAGGATGAACTCTCTAACCAACTCTGTAACAATTCTGTTTTCAGACATGGCCCCATACTATGAATCCCTCTGTAAGTCACTTGACTGGCAGGTAGATACGGAGCTGCTGAATAAGATGAAGAAAGCAAATGAGGAGGAATTGAAACGCCTTGATGACCAGTTGGAAGATGCAGAGAAGAACCTGGGGGAAAGTGAAATCCGTGATGCCATGATGGCCAAAGCAGAGTACCTCTGCCGAATCGGTGACAAGGTAGGTGGAGAACTCTGCTTCCCTGAACGGCTGAGTGGCTGAGCAAAAGTGTTCCTCTGAGTAGCATTCCTGTAGAACTAGCTTTGCTGCAGTGTTTCCTGCAGATGCCTCTCCTGTGTTTGGGAGCGATGGTCATGCGAACCAAAATGATGCTTTATTTAATCCGTCTCTTATCCACCTGATCTGAGGAGGCCTTGCTTGGAGTGCCCCATGCTTGACATTTGTCAAGGAGCACAGGACCGGTGCTTTGCCACTGGTTTTCATATACTTGCTAAAGCAAGAGTGGGGAGTCTGCAGTCTTTTGATTGATGCTGGATTGCAGTTCCTGTCGTCCCTGGACATCAGCTGTGCTGGTTGGGACTGATGAAAGTTGGCATGTGAAGCACCTGGAGGGCCACAAGATGCCCGCCCCTGTGTCTTTTCTGGAAAGTGTTTGGCAGACTGTGGGGAAGGCACAAGTCAATAGCCTGCTATTTGGACATTAGTCAATTACAGTTTTATTAGTTTCTCTTTTTCTTACTGTGTTAATTCACTTAATTGTATTGAACTTGGAGTTGGAATGGAGTATTTCAGATCCATATCTCCAGCATCCATGGACTTCCTCATGTGTTCAGCCTGGTTTTGCGAAGTAAACTGAGCCAAGATGAAGTCCACAGGCACTCGTGCACCCCCCTCCCGTTAGGCAGCCTTCCGCAACAGGTGCAGCCCCCTGCCTGGTCCAGTGAGAGGCACCTGTGCTTGGTGCAGAAGCGGGGCGTCGCTTGTGCACTGCATGGGGTGCAGTTCCTGGTGAGCGTGCCACGAATGCTCACAATGGGAATGGATTGTCAGGTGTTGCAGAGAACGGTGTGCTGGGGTTCCCATACCGCAGCCAGTTTGCCAGCTGTTGACTGAGACACTTCCTTTGTGAGTCTCAAACACTGATTTGGCCCAAGAGCCTGGTTTTTGCTTCTCACTGACCCTTCGCCCAGCTTTGTGCATGCCAGGTGGCTGATGGCAGAGGCATTCTGTCATAGCGTGCTGGGACTTGAAAGAGGAGCTTTTAATCCATTCTCAAGCTGAGTATGGCAGCAAAATATTCTGCTGCCCTCTTCATTTTATTTGTGTTCTAAAGCTCAACCTGATATAGAAGACTTCCACAGTTTGTGGAGGATGGTCTCAGAAAGTGGCTTTGTGGAAGTCTGGTCTTCTGTCAAAACACTGAGTAAAAAATATGGTTAGAAAATAGTGTAGATGCTTTAAAACTTCTGGAAGGTGATGATCTATGTCCCGGTCCATCCAGTGTGTGGTTAAGCCTGAAATACCAAACAATGATTGGATTTGCACAAAATGGCAAACCATCGTGGGTAGCTAGCTGTAGTCAGTTGCTGTGTCACCCAAACCCAGACAGCGTCGCTTGTTCTGGAGCATGTTTAAGGGTCATGAATCCCATGATGGGTTGTTGTGTCATCTGAATCTGGGAGACCAATCACATCACGGGTTGCAGGAAGTATCAACTATGCTGCTTAGCCAGAGCGGCAGACATGCCTTGCTGTTGCTGGTAAGTTAACTCATTCTGCACCAGTGGCAGCTGTTCCACCAATACCAGGGTGGCACTTTGGAGCAACTGTCATTGGCTCCTTACCCCCTCTTCTTCGGGGAGGAAGTACAAATGTGCACAGCTTTATTCAGTAAAAGACCACTGCCACCAGTCTTTCTCATCCCAACACCTATGAGGGATATATATGTAAATAAATAAATATTGACGGAGTGAGGATCAGTATAGCTTGCTCTGCATACACTTGAGAGCTGCCAAGTGAAAAGCAAAGCAGTACAGGGTCTCCCCCTCCCCAAAAGGGGTGGCAAGTGTATCCCTTGCCTTTGGGGGTGATCCTCCAGATTTTTAAAATACCACTTTGCTTATGCTCGGTCTCTTCCACTTTTTCCATGCTGCTGCAGCCTCTGGGTACTCCAGAAAGGAGAAAGATTTCAGTCCCTTTTCACAAGCACTTTCTTTTGACAGCTTCCAGAAGAAACCCTTCTAGCATACTTAAGCATTTTCTTTTCTTTTGGGCGGGGAAATATCTACAGATGCCATGGCTGTATATCTCCCTTCTCAGTTTTTGTTTTGTCTCTTTTTTTTAAGCAGTAAGGGGCCAGTGACTCCAAAGTGTCAATGGAGTAACTGTTGCTGATGGTGGTATGGGCCTCCCCAAACCTCTCCTCCAGAGTGAACAAAGATGGCTGGTGGAGAAGCAAGATGGGTTCTGCCGCAAAGAGCACTGGGATACTGGGGGACTGACTGAGGGAGAAGGATCTTGTGCCGGGTGCCCCATGGGGTGCTCCACAAACAACCCACACTGGGTAGCTTATTCTCAGGGCGGGTTGCCATGTTGTGCAGGCTTGACCTGTCGGTGGATTTGTGGTCCACTCTGCCACAGATTATAAGGGCCCTGCTCCTCATAAGGCCCTCAGCTGAATTCATTCTGAATCCATCCTCCAAAATGGCCCCCGGATGCAGAGTGGTGTGCATGGAACTGGCAGATGTCAGTTAGCAAGTTGATCCTTTCTCCATGCAGTCCTAATATGAACAGATGCTGTCTTGTTAGGAAGCTGCTCTGACTGCCTTTCGGAAGACATATGACAAAACGGTGGCTCTGGGACATCGGTTGGACATCGTGTTCTATCTGCTCCGGATCGGCCTCTTTTATATGGACAACGACCTCATCACACGGAACACTGAGAAAGCAAAAAGGTACCGTGTCCGTTATTGCAGCAGAGGGAAGGGACCCGAGGGACAAAAAAGCCGAAGGGTTAGGGAACAAATTATCTTGATGGGTAAAGTGTTAGTTGGCTGCCTCTTGATTAACGGGTACTGCAAGGTTTGAAGATTAATTGCAGGACAGTCTGGTTGCTGGTGAATGCTTTCTTTATCTAGGATGGAGTGCGTACTGTGCATTGAAATCCAGAAGTTAAACTGTGGCAAGGAGCACACATTTTTTAGAAAATGTTAAGACCAGGAGAAAAAAAATATGGATATGTCTGTGTGAGAGAGGGTGTGGGGGTGGGCGAAGTGAGAAAACAGAATGCGCAAGTTGAGTGGGGTGAAATATATACACTATTTATGAAATCTAAATTTGTAACCCACCCAAAAGCCTTATGGCTAAAGGGGTGGGATTTTTAAAAAATCAAATAAATATATGAATAAATAAATAAATATCCTGAAAGGTATTATACACCAGCAGAAAATAATACTTGCTTGTTTGTTTATTGAATTGGTTTGAAAGCACCCATTAGCATCACAGTCTCTTATGTTATCCTCTCTTTATGAAACTTCTTATTATAAATTATTTTATTCAGTCAGTGATGACAAATACACCCAGGGTTAGAACTTCAAGTTTCTCCACTCTCAGATATGAAAGCATCTGCTTTGGATCCACCATGCTCCTTCTGTGAGAGGAAGGGCTGCGAGCATAGTGTAGCCCTGCACCCAGATTTTGGGGACCCTGGGCTTCCCACATCACAGCTCATCCCATTCAGTAGCATCTCCTGACTTCCTGTGTGGCATTCTCAGGGGGTTGGAGGATCTGCTGTGGGAAGGTGGGATTTGGGAGGTCTTTTCCACCACTGAACGTGATCCAGTATAAATCTGGACCCAACCCATAGTTTTACCAATTGGGGAAAAGGGAAGAAACAAAATTAGCACTGCAAGTTGAAACTATCAAAGTTTAGTGAACTAGAAGATTATGTTTGTGCTTTAAAATAGCATGTAGAACTCAGTTACCTCATACTGCTAGAAAGGATGCTGTCTGTAGCGTCATTACAGACTAACAGTAAATTGGGATATGCATCTAAGCTTCAGTTAATGGAGTTTTCACCAGTGTGCTGTGAGCGGCGCTCTTCCTTTGCACTCTTATGGGGGTAGCTAGCCCCATTTATCTCAGCTGGATTTGCTTCTGAGTAAAAAGGCATAGGATTTGGCTGCAGATCACTGCAGAAAACCATACATATTCTAAATTCGTATTAGTAATTTACATTACAGTGGAGTTAATGAATACATCTTTTTAAAAAGTAGCATAGCTGAAGTTTATTTCACAAAGGATCAGTGTTGGACAAAACAGTAGCTTGGATTCTGAATGTTCGGGCTTCATTTCGGTTTTTTCACACTTCGGTTTGATTCCAGCATTCATTCATTCGTTTATTTGATGCAGAGAACGGAATAAACTGAGGCAGGCAAGAAGCAAGGCACGGTTGGAAGCAGTGTGGTACAAAGACTTTGGCTTTAGGGGCAGTGTGGCTTTCGGTGCTCAGATGGTGCTCCTGGACCACACGGCTGAAGCTGTTCTGAATTTGGAAGTCCTTTCCTGACATCAAGCCTCAAGAAGCCCTAATGTGTCTGGGTGCACCAGATTGGAGGGGCTTTCGTCAGGTGTGGGTGCCCCGCCTGTGGGAACACTTGTGCACTTTCGAGCTGCTGCTGCTGGCAGGAAGAACTGACCTTCTGATGCAACCAGGCCTGTGGTCCACAGGCAAAAAGCAAGGCCATCTCAGCCCATCAGCAGCACATGTGCTGTGTACCAAAATGACACGCTCTTATTTTATATTCGATTTGCCAAAAAAAAAAAAAAAGGGTAGAGATCCTTGGGAAGGTTGGTGTCTGGGAGGATATTGCTTTTTTGCCTGACTGGATCTTCATAACTAGTGTAGGTCTAATGAAGCATTTGTGCATTGCTAAGGAGGGCAGAGTAACAGAATGTTTCTCTGGTTTGTTTTGTTTTTTAAGTTTAATAGAGGAAGGAGGAGACTGGGACCGTCGGAATAGACTTAAGGTCTACCAGGGTCTCTACTGTGTGGCCATCCGAGACTTCAAGCAGGCAGCGGAGCTTTTCCTGGATACTGTTTCGACGTTTACGTCTTACGAACTTATGGACTACAAAACGTTTGTAACATACACGGTCTACGTCAGCATGATTGCATTAGACAGGCCTGACCTCAGAGAAAAGGTAAGCCCAGGAGCTGCTTGCCTATCAGACCTGCCGATTGTGGATTTTCTTACCCCTTTGATGTCTGACTGACTTTTGCTCTGATCTCCTTAGGTTATTAAAGGGGCAGAGATTCTGGAAGTGTTGCACAGTTTGCCCAAAGTGCGGCAGTATCTTTTTTCACTCTATGAATGTCGGTATTCTGTTTTCTTCCAGTCTCTGGGTAAGGCTGTCTTTATGTTTCTGACCTGCACGGCTTACTAGACGAGGGGGCAGGGGGCCACGCACCATCTGCGTGTAGCACGGGTAGTCCTGTTGCCCTTGCTGCTCCTCTTGTAGAACTTGGATTGCCCAAGACGGTGAACTACTGCTAATCGGGAAGGGGGAAATTAGCTTCAGATGCCCCACAAAGAGGTACGGTGCCCTCAAGCTGTTGCCAGAGGTGACCATTCCTGTCCTCACCTGGCAGTGGGCATAGCAGTTGAGGAGAAAAGTAGAACATGCTTTGTGAGGACAGGAGCAAAATGCTCATGGCTGCTGGGGGGTTTCATCATCGGTCCTCAGCCAGGACACACTTTCCCTGATGCTGCCAGGGTGATTGAGGCTGTGTGTATGCGGGTGCCGAGGGTTTTTCGGTGCAGTGCTGGAAGCAAAGGAGCTCTTGCTGAGGGTTGCAGGGAGCCTGGCCTTCTGAGAGGAGTCCACCTGTCCTTAGGACTGGTGTTAAGACGCACGCTGGCAGGAAATAATGTTAGTGAGACTGTCGCCATTACATGTTTTATTTCCATTTCAGCCACCGTGGAGCAAGAGATGAAGAAGGATTGGTTGTTTGCACCTCACTATCGCTATTACGTGCGGGAGATGAGAATCCATGCCTATAGCCAGCTCCTAGAATCTTACAGGTCTCTTACGCTAGGTTACATGGCAGATGCTTTTGGAGTCTGTGTAGAGTTCATAGATCAGTAAGTTCTTTAAAAAAATGCTCCATTTCCACAGTAATCCCATGTCAGAGAAGCATTAGCAATGAAATAACTTGACTGAGAGAAAGGCCCTCTATCTAGGAGCAACGTAAGGCAGGCAGAAGTGGGAGGATCACTGATCACAAGGTTTGCCCAGGCCAGAGGCAATGGTAGGCAGGGGGAGCCAGCCCAGGGTTCCCTGGTTGTTTTAGGCTGTAGCTCCCATAATCCCTGGGCATTGGCTACAGTGGCTGGAGTCACTGAGACTTAGCGAATATACAGGCTTCTCTAGATGTTGTGAATGATGACTGTTACCATGCAGTGCATTTCACAGCAATAATACATTTGACACCTAGTCATTTCTCCATAGTTTTTGTAAAATACAGAAGCCTCCAGTATCTTCTAGTTGCTCAGCAGGCGGTGCAGGGGGGTTTGTGTGAAAAATGCAGTCAGAGCCATCAAAGTTAACACTCCAGTAAATATGATAAGTGGGAACGCACTTGCCCCTTTCTGATGCATTCAGACGCCTTCAGTGACTTGTGCCCCTTATGGGGAGGAGATAGGCCTGTTCGGTTTTTAATGCACTGAAGCCAAGACAAATGAAGGTTCCTCCATTGCTTTCACCTGATAAATGCAGTCCTGGGGTGGGAGGTGGGGATCTTTGTGATGTTCCACGAAATACCACATTTTACTAAGTGGAGGTCACTCAGAACAGAGACTCCCCGTGCCAGCAGTTATAGTAATGGTGATGTGATCACATCAAGAAATAAAATGTGAGTTGAGCCTTGGTTAGAGTGGGGAGGGTCTAGAAATGAAATGGTATGTTTCTGCAAGTAGAAATGGTAGCTGGGTTTGGGGTGTCAGAGGTTTGTGAAGGCTGCCATTTTCTTTGCAGATCCGTGGCCAGCATAGACATGCACTCACAGCATTGTGAGGTAACAGCTGTGCCTTCACAAGTCTGAGCAGCAAGTGCTAAACAGGGCTGTGAGCTGCACTGCAGAAGCCACTAAGCAGTCTCCATTCTGTTGCGGTTTGCTAATTACAGGCTTAAAGTTTGATAGCACAACATGGTTAGCAGAACCACTTATAACTACTCAGTTGCTGCTGCTCTGAGCACTTTCTAACATGTCTTTCAGGAAGGGATTGTTGCCTGCATCATACTGATACTGCTGTCGAAGGTACCCATGGCAGGCTTGTTCCTCCAGGGCTGCTCACTCTTGCTAAGACAAGGCCTTAAAACGGTGTCAGAACTGAGCAGTCCTGCCACACAGCGTTTCATGTGCTTCGTAGTAGAATAGATGCAGATGGTACGATCCTGCAAGTGTTGGAAAAGTCTCTGTGTTTTTTTCCCCAAATAGGGAACTTTCAAGATTCATTGCTGCTGGGAGACTACACTGCAAAATAGACAAAGTCAATGAAATAGTAGAAACTAACAGGTACCCATCAAATTCTTACTGTATTTTGGGTTATTCGGAAATGGGTAGTGGTGTTACTTAGACTTTGCATGAAGTGTTTTGCTGTCTCATTTGCCATCAAGCCACACCTACTGGGGTAGCGCAGCAGATGGTAAGCAGATGCTGATTCAGTGGCTCTGATCAACCAAAGCCATGCAGTTAGGCGGTGGCCTGAACGCTGGTCTTCTAGCTCAGAAGCCCAGCGTTCTCTGCCCCAGGGTCCAGAATTGCTCCTGTGCTTAGAAGAGTGTGTTTCTGCTGTTCAGTGGCCCATTCACAGTCAGCTCATTGGCTGCCAAAGACCCTGGCACGTTTTAGCGTGTCCTCAGATACGGGGGCTCACCTGAACTGGATCCCACCTGTGTTCTGTGACTGCATGCTGCAGCAAAGGGTTCATGGCTTTCAAGGAAGCTTGCTTGCCGTCACCCCTTGGCTTCTTCTGGAATTTTTGATAAGCCTCTGGGGAATGTTGGAGTTCCAGGGAGCACAGTGAGCTGCCCTTTGATCATTCAAGTGATGGCTGCAGCTCAGCATGTCATCCAAACCCTGTGGGGGCGGGTTGTTACCATGGTTAAAAATATAACCCTGAAATAGCCCATTGGTCTTGGTGCCTTTTTAATCCTGCAAACAATCTACCCTGTGTTGGATTCTGGTGATGCAACACACGCAGGCACAGGTTGAATATTCAGATGTTGCGTGGCATGTGCTGCAACCCCTTGCGGCTTAAATATGCCCCACGCCTCAGTGGGCTGCAGTGATTGTGCAAACCCCATTCATTTTTTCTACAACAGTCACTTTGAATCCTGTACTAAATGCTCTCTCCCTCTCACCTGTAGGCCTGACAGCAAGAACTGGCAGTACCAAGAAACCATAAAAAAAGGAGACCTGCTGCTAAACAGAGTGCAGAAGCTTTCTAGAGTAATTAATATGTAACTTAAAAAGGGGGGGGGTGCATATTTTGGCAACCGTTTTGGAAGTAATTATAACTGTATTGTATAAGTTGTTATACTGTGGCTAAGCAAAAGGCAACCACACTGTAGTTAGGGTTTTTACAGGCTACTTCACTCTGTAAACAGAACTGTGTACATGTTCCATTCATGTTTTCTGATCAATTTCATTTATTAAATATATAAATACAATTGTCTGTCTGGTTTAATTATTGAGTTGTTTAAATGGATTTAAAGCCTAGTGCTAGAATTTGCCGTCCAAGATTGAACTAGAATGAATGAATTAAATAAATATATGCTCGTTTTGGGGAGCTTATCAGGTGGTTGCAGCTGCAATCTGGTATACTTGTTTGGGATACTTACCTTGCTGAGGCTGACTCTTGACTAGGCATGTTTAAGAAAGCCCTGTAGCCTGGCATGGTTTTACTGCTTAGGCGTCTGAATGCTGAACGTTACCCAGCACTGCTGCTTCAACTCTGCAGGCTCTGCCATGAGCATCGCAGGGAACAATGTTTTCCGAAGGAGACCTGGAAATGAACAAAAAATCTTGGTAGGCTGGGTCAATGGAGCTCCCCTCCGTGAGCTCTGTTGAGCTGTGCCGTTCTGGAACAGGGCTTCCTCTCATTTCTGCTTGCTGCCAGGGACTGTCTGGCTCACATTGCATTAGCAGTGGATCCTGCTAGCAAGCAGGCAGGGTTGGATACTGCCAAATGCGCATAGGCACAAAAGCTGCATGAGATGAAAATGGAACTTGGCTTTGAAAGAGCAGGCTCCTCCATTGTAGCCAGTGAGCCTGGACAGTTTACACACACACAAGTAAATGTACTGGTTCAATAAATGGTTGTCATAATTCTGAACGGGAGTGGGCTTGTTGAATGAATAGGGAGAGTTGTATTTGAGGGAGGATGACAGAGCAAAAGCATGGTAGTGGCAGGTAATGAACAGAACGACTTCGGCTTCAGAATAGCAGAAGATAAGAGTATAAAGTCTGAGGAAAATGGAAGAACTCGGGGTGTGATAATTTGGGACCTCTAGTATATACGATTTTAGTGGTTGCATTCTCAGGTGCCTCAAAAGGGTGGGGTGTGAAGCCCAGAGAGAGGTTGTGAAGCACCGCTTCGTTACAGTCAACTCTAACACGCGGCAGCCACGGAGCTCTGCAGATCTGCTCCTGCAACCCTTTCAACGAGGGGATGCCCATTTGGCCCCTTCCCAGTTAGTATACTACCTTTCTGTTTAGAGCAGGGATCCGCTGAAAGGATCCCCAGTGTGGCATTTGTGGGCTCTTGCAAAATCCCTCCCTTAATATATATAAATGGATTTTTAAATATCCATATGTATGTATGACATACAGACAACTTTTGAGGAATTTTGCAAAAAGCAGACCAAGTACAGTACTCAATTAACCAGCACCCATTGGGATTGGTAGATGCCAAATAAAGGTAGTTTCTGGTTGCTTGAGAATTACTATTAAAAATAGGCCTAATACTATATACCATACCATAAACTCTATTGATAGGAATATTGAAATATGGTAATTAAAAGCAAATTAAGACAAACTTCTGAGACCAAGCCTTGATGTCATAGATCATTGATGAACCAACATTTCCTCCATGAGCACTACACAACTCTCAGCTTTCTCAAGCCTCTTGCATATTTTCATCTTCTGCTTGAGAGTAAGCACTCTGCATTTACACTAACTTGGGACATGTTTTGGCATACTTGGGGTTGGATGAGAACACAAAATCTGAATAGTATATTTACGCACAGTGAATTGGTGGGAGACAAACATGGTGTGTAGTGTGGGTTTATTCATGGCATGGTGTGCCAAGTTTAAATGTACATTTCTGCTATAAATTTAACTGATGTAAAGTATTAATTCTTCAATTTAGTTAGCTGGTTGCTTGAGTTCCGGTTAACCAATAGTCTACTGTACTGGGGGGGGGGGGGTGTCCATATGCTATCCATTCAAATAGTGAAAAGTGTTGAAAGGTCCCTTGCATTTTAGAAGGTGACTGTTCATCCCTCCAGTTCTGTAGTAATCTATTAACAGATGTCTCAGAAAATACATTTGCAGTTTTCTTAGATAAACCAAGAAAGCATGTATGTCAGTGACGATTGAGAACCATTGCAGTACACAAGTTTAAAAGACACATTAGTTGTATTACACTGCCAGCAGTCAGCTGAATTAGACATTCCCTTGTTAAAGAGACATTGTGGTGTCTAGTAAACATGGAAAATGAATGTTTTTACTGAATAAGGCATAGCATATGATCTATAGATGTGATGGACAGACGCCAAACTGTCAATCCACTGATTAAGCATTGAGGCTTGCAGCAGTTTCTTAGATTCCCAAAGGTCCAAAAAGTTTGGGGAGTTGGCTTCTAAGAAGCTTGAGCAAGTTTCAGGTGTCATGTTTGGCATTCATTTAATAAGAATTATTTGCCTATTTTGTGTGTCTGTTTTAGTCTGTGTCCAAAAGGGATCAAGAGATGTTCCTGTGACAGGAAGCTCATGATCTGTTAAGAATCAAGTGGCTTGTACAGCATATACTCTTCTCTAAAACCCATCTTGACCTTGGTCCTCACAATTAAATACTTAACCCTGTAATGATTAAATAGTTCAGAAAGGCCTTTGCTTCCTTTGTAGACTTCTGTTGTTGTCTTTATATCACAGGGGTGAGAAAGTGTCTTCCTGAACCCAGCAAGAACAGAAAAAGGAATGGGTGGGTGGAAGTACTTTAGAAACGGTCTCTATGGTTCATGCCACAGAAACCTAGAGCTTTCTAGGAAATTGCTGGAAGGCTCCTATTAGGATGTTCTTGCAACAAGACTTCAAGATCCGTGGGATGTGTGAACTGGCTTCAACAGGAATGGATTAGAGGGAGAACATTTGAGAATTGAAGTTACTGGAATCAATGCTAGTTTTACCTGACCAAAGCCTCTGAAGCATTCCTGAGCAGGGTTTTGCGTGTATGCAGCTGTCATGCCCAATGGGTTTTCTCTCTCCAATATGTTAGGATAACTGTTTCTAATCTATTTGATCAGTGAGCATCCTGTCATTATAACCTTTGTGAAGAATGTTTCATGGAGCCCCATTATCACTTAAAGATATGGTCTCTCAAAAATAGCTAACATGCCTAGCTTGTTTGTAGAGGCAACCACACAGGAGAGAGCTTATCTTGATTAGGCAACCATTCATTAAAGCAGATGCAAAATTTAGAAAGTTCAGTCTCACAAGAAATGGGGGGAGGCACAGATTTTGGCAAATTGACATTAGTGGTCATTCAGTTTCTTCTAAATCAGTCATAAATAGGAATTGCTAGAAATAGCTAGGAACACCTTTCACTTAATGGCAGTTGCAAAGTGCTCTTACCAACTTCTGTCAATAGTGTTAAAAATAAGGAGCAGTGTAAGTGTATGACTGCACCTGGATGGGCTTTGTGGGCAGCCAGAAACACTGAAATGTTCATTACATCTGAATGGGTTCCAGCCTAGCACAGATAGGCTGCATTCTCCAGGCCTCAGGGAGGGAGAACTGACACATCGTGTGTCGCTTAATAGCCAAACCCGCTTATGCCTCAGAATCAAGTAGGAATGGTGCTAACATAAGGTCAAGGCAGAATGGAGATAGACAGTATCTTGGGTCTTGGCTTGTAGTATAGGTATGCCCTAATTAAATCACTATAGTATTTCTTTCTGTTCATAAAGCCTGTCGAATACACCCCAGAAGTGGTGGTAAGGAAGTGCTAAACCTTTTCCAGCTGCTAGAGCCGCAGGGCTCAGCTTGGTTTCTTTGCAAGCCAAAACTAGCATGGCCTTGCTATCCCCTTAGCTTTCCCCTTAGCTAATCCCAATTTTTGCTGGTCCTCCTTTTGAAGCAGAAAAGTATTGCGTACCTCATGGAAACATCTTACTCATTGAATTGCTTTTGTTTTAAGAAACATCTTGCTTTATTCAAGGAGCTAATTTTCTGGTCAGGAAGCAAAAGCACAACTTTTTTCTTATAAATAGTATAAATTATTTTATTTACAGAAACTTGTTACAAAACAAATAGACTATATATTTATTTTCTTCTTTTAAATATCCAAAGTAATTTTTTTCTATTTCATGACATTTGTTCAGGTACTATACAGCAGCCAACACAAAAGTTCAGCTTGGAGCAGATGCTCTTGAATATGTATACAAATTATCAAACTATTCACACATTTTACACAGGAGATTGCTTCCCCCCTCCCCCTCCCCCTCTGTGGAGCCAGGCTCAACTCCAAAAGCAAGAAGCTTCCATGGCCTACATTCTCATTGACATTATGTAGTGCTCATTAAAAATAATAATAATAATAATCACCTTTCATAAAAAGTAGGATATTTTGCACACAGCATTTAAAATAACTGGTTTTCTGCTGAAGCAGAACCATCTTTTCAAGTCCAACCCCTTCACCGTACAATTTCCCATTCCCAAAAAGACAGAACTAAAAGAATCCTTGGCAATAACAACTCTTGCCGGAAGACAACTTACCAGAAGATGAAGTGACACTACAAGCACAAGCATCTTTCCTGCCCAATCCTTATTGGCATGAAAAGGGAGTTGTGCCTTTGCAAAACTCCCACTCACATCAATGAGGTTTGTGTGCAGATGTTGTTGGTGGCTTGTGTCAGTAGTTTGTAAAATTGCTTTGAGAGGTAACTTACTTTTTCCCATAATACAAAATAATGTCATCATTCTGTATTTAACATTTAGAAGTTATTTGAATTTACTTGCTGAAAAGTATCTCCAGAACTCTTGGCATTATTTATGAACTGGGGACTTGCTTCACTCTGATCTTTTGCTTTGTTCCCCTGCATCCTCTCCCCCTCATTAATGGAAAGTCATATGTAGGTGGGAAAAGCAAGCTCCAATTTTTTTTTAAAACAGAACATTCAAGTCTTTAAAGGAGAAGCTGTCTAAAAAACAGTCCAAGCTTAAAATCTAAGTATATAAATCAGGCACTTTCAGTTTTTCCATTAGTTTTAAACCATATAAAGACACACACAAATGGGCGCACGTGTGGGCACACACGTGTGCACACATACACACAAATGCTAAAAAGAAAAAAAAAGCAGTGTGTCACAACTAAATGTAGTCTTCTGGGACTCAGGCAACTGTAAGCAATGCTATGTATACCAGAGGAGGCCAGCAACATGCAGCCAAATGCCACGCAGCCCCCCCCCACTCAGAAGGGTGGCCTCTGCGGGCACGGAGCAGCGGCATCAGGCCCTTCGTTTGTATCCAGCAACTCCCGAGACATTAAAAAGGGATGCAGCTCCCCCCCTCCCAAAACAGAGGCATCCCTTAAACGCTGCAAAGTAGGCAATGTTAACTATTGGCTTGGCAGTGAACCACTTCAAATTATAAAAAAGGGTATTTGCTTTTTTTCCTTTTTAATTAATAAATACTAGATGATTTTCAGTTGTACCAAAAACTGGATATAAGAAAAAAAGACCTGTGCAAAAATACATATTTAAATATGTACAATCAATTAACAAAATATGTCTTCTGAAATAGGGATACTTCAATATTTATAATAGAACAAGAAATTCCAAAATAAAGATACAAAAGTATGGGTTTCATTATTTTTGTATAATTCTTTGTTCATCATTGCAACATTTTAATTTTTTTTTTAGGTTAAGAAAACTGCAGGAGTCATAATGAGAAGCTGGAAAGACTATAAAAAAATTGTATCTCTTAAATTAATACCAAAATCTTTCTAAGAAATAACCCAGTCACAGCAAATCTTGCAAGATAAATTAAATTTGAAATTTCCTTAATTATTTACAATAAGAATGTTGTCGGACAATAAAAGCTTCAAAAACAATTACTCCATTCATTACTGCCCCCCAAAGGAATTGTTTGTACAATAGATGAGTCTACACTTTGAGGGCAGGCATAAATCTAAGATGTCCTCTGGTTCTACTGATGGCAAGTTTTGAAATCATAAGCCGCAACAGTCAGATACAGGACACAATTCCACTCTGGAATGGCGCTTACATAAGCCCCACTGAATGCACTGACCTGGGATTTGTGCAAAAGCGTGAAGGTTTTAGTGGGACGCTCCCATTCCTTTCAGCATGGCTTGTGATGCAGACATTCACAGTGGGAATTGGATCTGTAGCTGCAACCCATTTAAATTGAGCACAGTGGTAAAACGCTGAACATTTCACAGAGATCTGCACGTTTTTAAGGAGCCTGGGACTTGCTTTGATGCTTTTAGAGCAACATAATCTTTATAAAACAAAGAGACATTTTTGAATACTTAAAGCCACTAAGGTTTAACTTATGAAAAATTTGTCAGCCTTCGAAGGTAAATCTATCAAAACCAAATTGCACTTGTGATTGAAAATATCCAACACACAGGATGGAGCTTGTGTTGATTTTCTCTCTGCAGAGCAGATACATTACTTTGGTTGTCCCCTCCCGCTTCCCAGATAAGCCAATTAAGAGGTTTTTTTTTAACATTTTAGAGTATCCACTATAAACTGAAGGGTTGTTTAAAACTCCCCCTTCCCTCAACATGCACTCATGTTTAATATTTGCATAATCATCACTCTCCAAAGTATTCTCCTCCTGCTTAAAACCAACACATGATCTTTTGTGAATTCAAGGCTTTAGAGTTGTCTGCATAGTCTTGTTGCTTCACTGTGTTTTGATAATTCAGTAGCAAATTTCATGGTGATTTAAAGACCTAACAGGTAAAAACCAACAAACAACGCCCCCCAAGCAGCTGCTGCTTGTGGCGGCTTTAGAATCCCTGACGTGCAATGCACCACCTTAGTAGGGAGAGAGAGGCTGGGCTGTGTGAACTAGAAAGGCTCAGATTGTCTAATGGTGCCCCTTTAAGGCAAAAATCTACAGGCACATTCATTCCACTGAGAGCTTCTCCTGCACAGGCCCTGTGGATTCAGAAAGAGTTCTTCTTCAATGGGCCAGTCAGCATGAACCTAACACGCTGCTGTGGCTTATTTAAATTGTGGTGTGAAGCGGGTGCGGATTTCATAGTCGCTACCCAGCTGGGCTTTATGTCATCTGAACCTGGGTGACCAGCTTTCTTGGACAAGGAAACAACCCTGCAATAGCCCATGTGTTATAGGAGCATTGTTTCCCTTTCCAACGAGATAGGCTGCCCTGGTTTTGACAACATGACAAGCTGTGACCAGGCTGCAATTATGAAAACAACGCCCTGCATGTGCTGCAATTTAAATAAGCTGCAGTTTGTTTGGATCAGGCAAACCAGGCTAATGAGTGGTAACTTTTTAGCTATGCTGTCAAGTAGTAGGAATGAAAGTGAACTAGGTAATCTGATGAAGTCCCAAGCTGCAATGAATTCTACAGATGCCCCTGTGAGAAGCTGGGAAAATCTAGCATGCTGAAAACGAATCCATACATAGTTCTTGCCCTCTGCCAATGTAGTCTGTATGATTGGAACAGTGAGTTCTCATTGAAAAGGAAATGGCTGTCCGAATCCACACGCTCCACTAACATGGAGAGGAAGTGCATTTTTGTAGACTCACCAAGGAAAGCTCCCCATGGATAATGCGCTACAGTTTGGGTTTATACTGTCTCTTCACATAAATTCCAAGCTGTGTTTCAAGATTCACTACTGTTACAAACAACCAAGTCTAGTGATATTTAAGCCCTTCTCAGGATTTTGCTTTCCATTTTTTCCCCTCATGGAAGTAAAAGGACCACTGGGATTGGATGACATGTTTAAAATACTCCCCGTTTGCTCACTAAATGGCAACAGAAGGGATGCATTTAACACTGTACTCAGAATTTGAACTGGCACTGAATCCAGTCATCAGAAAAACTGAATATGGACTTTATAAAATGGGGTGATAATTTATTTGTAGGAAAAATTTGGTTGTATCAACCTACTAGAAAGTCTCTCCAGAAAAACAGTACTGAGAATTTGCGGTTCAGTTCTGTAAGGTTTGTGTGTGTGTGTGTTTCTAAAGATCAGATGTTACAACCAACTTAGCTTGGCATTTTCTGTTTTACCCACCCACCTCCCCCAAAAAACAAAGGCTTATGGCATACAGTATAGGTCAAGAAATATATTCTTTGGGAATTGATTTAGAGGTCATTCACCATTTTGAATATGGATGTTTTGCATCTGGGTTTTTCAGGGTGTCTATTTTTTTAAGTCAAAGAATTTTCTTCAAAATCAAGCAGGCATAGCCCTCCTCCAAACAATGCCACTGTGCAGCCTCCCTTGACTTCAAAGGACCTTGTACAGGAGTCCCACACAAGCTCCATTGCAATGAGCAAAGGATATTAAGCAGCTGTTCCTGGTGGATAATGCCTGTCAAATTGTTCTGTACCACATGATCTTCACTATTTAAAGAGGGTTCTTACTTTTTGCATGCTGGCCACAAACATTTGAATCTGCTTTTTTAAAACTCCTGACAGCTTCTTATCCCAAATTACTTGCAAAATGCTGGGCAAAATGTAGACTTCATTTCTAAATTGTGCTATCTTTGCATTCCAATCAAGGAACGTTGCTATAAAACACTAAAGCCATATTCCCTTCTTGAGGGCATCTTTTTATTGTGCCTGACACATTGTGCCCCCTTCTCGAGGGGTTTTCACTGGATAGTGCCAACATGGTGGTCAGTTATGCCTATGACACCATCAGAACAAAAGAAAAACAAGTCCACAGTAATGTTCTTTCCCAAACATTGCTCTGCCCAACCAATCTAGAACAAATAGTGGCAAAAGGAAGTACTCCTGTAAGTAATATCTCACAGGGATTTGTAGCAAGCTGTCCAGACCACTGGTAACACTGATAGGAACACTCCTGTGGCTGAACGGCAATCCAGTGTCCATTTCCAAGCGTCACTGCTACAGACATGGCTTGAGGGAAACTCCTTGATTGTGTGACAGTCCAGTAGATTTCCACACCTGAGGACTGTGGGAAGCTGGGAGAACTCAAGGCATCTTGGAGTCCAGAATTTCCAGATGGAGATCTTCGCTTGTAGTGAAAATAATCCAGTTCTATCATGGTGTTGTCAACTGTTAGGGACGAGCCTTTGGCTTTGACACAAATGGGGAAAGAAAAAAAAGAATAAACAAGCAAGAAGTAGGTCAAGTGGCAAAGCTATATTAAATTATACAATCTGAGATACCATAACATGCTTTGGCAAAATCTAACAGGTAGCAGCCAAACATTTTGTCTGTTTGAAAGACTGAACTTTTAATATTCCTCTTTAATCAATCTAGACTTGGTAATAATATTTTATAGAGTATAAGAATAGTTATGTTTTGTTGCAACATCAAGCAGAAAGAATCAACTTTCTTTCATGCCAAAGGAAGAGCAATGCCAAAGGAAGAGCATTATCAAGAGGGCTGACAATCAAGAATAGTTTCCAAACTTCAATAAGCTTACTGATGAACAGAATACATGGCTTTGTTCCGCTAGCCAATTCTACAGCCTGGGCCAGAAATTATTCTCCACCTACTTCACTGAGGTTTAGCACTGCCAAGCCCACAATCACTAGATGTTCACTTACTAGCAGGCTGACTGCTTTTGGTGGCTAGATTGCTATTCTATCCGGGAATTACTGAACTGTGAGGCTCAGGATGCCTGGTTGTTGTAACAAGTACAAGATCTTTCTTGGCTTGCGCAACAGCTTCCAAAAAATAATCACAGTGCTCAGTAATGTTCCTCCTCCTAGAAGGGGGCAAGAAGATTTGAATCTCACTAAAATCCGTACGGCACTAACACAATTTACACAGCAGAGTCTATTGCAACAGCACGCCTAGCCATTTCCAAAACATGTGTGATTCAGTCTTTTGGGCTAAATGCTGCGGGCAGTGAGAATGAAAAGTCCAAAAGCACACAAGAATCTTTGTATTTCTGTAGCTGACAAGAGGAAAGCCTTGCAGAATAAGTGGATTCCTGGTGTATCACACCATTTTTCACTAAAAAGCTGGAGAACATGGAATGAAAACATGCTTCTAAAATCTATGAGTTTATGAAATGCAACAGCTTTCTTTGAGAAAGAAAAGTTTATAAAAGTTTACATAGACCAAAACTTGAAATACGTAACCAAATTTTTGGGCATGGCAACATCGTATATACAATATAAAAATACACACTGTGTTCAGAACGAATCTTTGTCACTATATGGCCCAAGTAAGACTTCATACCTGATGAAGGATTGAATTGTTCATCAGCCCTTGCGTCCCAGGGATTGCACCGGTATGTTTTGTGTGAATGTTGTTCACCGGCGGCAATTTGGCAACCTTGTTTGCTTTGCTGCTGCTGCTGTTTATGCTGCTTGAACCAGGCGAGGACTTTCTTTTCTTTCCTATGAATTTATCTAGGGAAGGATGCGAATGTGAAAACCCGCTGTGTGAGTTTACTGTCAGTTCGCTCGACTGGTGAATAAACGGCCCCAACGAGAGAGTGGAATCGCCGCTGTTCACCATCACACTCATTCTTTTTATCGATTCTGCAGGGCTCCCAGCTGGAGGGCCCCTCCCTGATTGGTCATGTTTGAGGCTAACTGAGTTAGCTTTACTAGTCACACAATTGAGGCCAACACTGTGGGATGAAGACGTCATAGGCGAGTGATACGAAGCCCCAGAGTTCCCACAGTTAACCACACAGTTTTTCCTAAAGGACTCTGTGGAATGAGAAGAAGGTGCTGGCAGCGCAGAACTGTTTTTACGCTTCTTTCCTGAGCTGCCGCTACTGCTGTTGCTACTGGTACTGTTACAGTTGGTGCTGCTAGCAGAAGATTCCTTAGGCTTAAAAGACTTGCTGGATTTTAATTTTTGAGGTTTGCCAGACAGAGGTGAAGGTACTGAGGAAAGCACTGGAGGTGTTGAAGGGGATGTCGACACTTGTCTTGATTGCATACTGCAGGCAGGTTCCGCTGCACCAAAACTAGCAGGGTTGGCATTTAGCGTAGTCCCATGGGATGGTACCGATTTACTGCTCAGAGACAGACAGGAAGGAGACACGAGCACTGGTGAGGACATAGCCGTGGTGGGTAAAAGAAAACTTGTCGTGCTGGTGCCATACTGTGACACAGGTGTGGAGTTTGTCCGGTGTGGAGCACGTACGGATGCAGTGTTGCTTGTCGCTGGAGGAATTTTCCTAGAAGGCAGAAAAAGCAGGTAGCATGCTTTGCAGATAATTCTATTTTGCCCACTTTAAAAAACAAGTTAGACTTCTTAATCAAAAGAGACTGGTATGATATGCCTTCACAATCAATACGTCCATTTTGTATGCAGCACTATGTGAATGGGTACCATGAACAGATAGGGCCACTTGAGGAACCCACCTAGTTTAACTAAGGTTGGTTCGCTGCAGAGAGCCAGCTTCCTTGCTCAATAACCTAGATACTGAATTTTGAGGAACACAAGGAATATTCCCTCATGTTATCAAGCATATTTGCTTAAGTCTTGTGCACATGGCACGTCACCCGGATTTAGAAGTGAGATGGGAAACCATCAGCCTGTAGGCCTACTCCAGTCCACAGAGATTCCTCATCTAGCCTGTGGAGATCACCTTGGATTACATGGATGAGCAATGCTGTTATGTCAGAGGTGTGGGGGGTGGAGTGACCTATCCAGTGATGGGAGGAGCTGCTCCTTCCAGCTCTGGCCAAACCTATTCTCAAATGCCACATGTCATTCCCATAGGGAAGATGCACTTTCTGAACCTCCCCTTTCTAGGAAAGACGCGGCACAAGTAAAGTGGAGTTGACTGTGGTACCAGCTGGAATGCTCCAGTAGTCACTTCTCAGTAGAGGTGGCTTTCCCCATGGTCACTGTTCTTCCATCGGGAGAAATGTGGCACAGCTGAGGCAGCCCTAGCTGAGGTGGCAGGTGCAGGCATTGCTCAGCCAGGAATGTTTTGCTGCACATGGGCTTCCTCCCGCTGCAAAGCCAGTCCCCAGCCATAGTGCTGGGTGGAGCTCAGCTGGTACTTCAGATTGGATTAGCACATGCAACCATCATAAAAGCGGTCATGTCCAGAAAGTCACGGATTACTTCCATTAACTTAGAAATTGTTAATACTGCTTGGGAACCTTCCTTAATTGACAGCCAACAATAATAGGTACTTTGCTCCTTCATCTTTTCTGAAAATGAAAACACTTAATAATGAAATATATTACAGTCTGTTCAGTTTCTACTCACTTCCACATCTGCGAGTTAAGATGCTTGTCCACCATGACATTAAGTGCACATCGGATATGGTTCCATCGTTTATCAAACACGTAGTAACCTCTTCCAATTTGTCGACTACCAAATGTGCAAAACTAGGGGGAGGGGGAATATTCATTTTAGTTATTTTCCTAACTGAAATTTGTATGTTACCAAATATATACTAATCCAAGATGGACATAACAGTTCCAATAAAAGAACACAGTGAAAAAGGGTCATAATTGTTTATTCTGGTGAGTAAGTTTCATATGTCTCTATACCAGTTGAGCCAGTCTGGTTGCTGGAGAATTTTAGGGCTCATTTAAGCGTTTTGAAGTCTCCTTCATATTGCTGGATACTCAAAACAGCATATTCTGCCTCATAATAGTTTAAGGACTAGTGTAGCAACCATGACTAAACCCAAAGACCACAATATTTAGCAGTGTTAGAAACCTTCTGCTAATTCGCAGATTTGAAGCACAAAGCAGCCTCTCTCTCTTAAGGAAGAATAACCTGGAACTTACGGCAGCTGGTTGAGGATGATGATCTGAATAAAGACAATCCAGTTTTTCAACAGGCTCTTCTTTTTCGTCACATTCTCCCTCGTCACTGGATAACCGAGATGCTGGCTCAGTTGCAGGCAGAGGACCAAGTGGAGATTCATGGACTGATGGAGACTCGCTAGGGGCATTCCCACTGTGTTGGGCTGGACAGCCTGAAGGCCTTCGTAAGAAGGAACAATTGAATACATGCAGTTTAAGGACTGATTTAAAACTCTGCTTAATAATAGCATTGGATGCAGCTTTCCAATAGCAGTCTCTGAAATAAGCAGTAAGTATATCCCCACTGGGTTTGAGACAAGCAGTTTATCAAAGCAAATATTAGGGCAGAGCAGTGTGTGTAGTGTCGAAGGCATTAAATGTTGTGACAAAAAATCTCGTGGCAATAGTGTGAATGATTGAGAGCAAAATACCCAGCTAGACATCCCCATTCAGCTAAGCCATGTACACTTCCTTGATTTCCTTGGAAGAAGCATGTTCATATAAATTTCCTTTCCTTCACTAATATGCTTACTAACAAACACTGTGGCTCTATGTTTTTTTTACCACTTCCTTTTAACCAGAATTCATCACTTCTGGTGTTAAATAGATGATACATTTCCAACCTTCCCTAGCAAGAGTACTCAACTGAACTGTTAAAAAAAACCTCTGAACTAAAGAAAAACAAAGAACATTTAGTTCATCTGCAATAGGCAAAGTAAGAAACCAGGAAGGAGAACCAATATAGCCAGGGGCAGGGATTAGGATGACCTGGATTAAATTCCCACTGGATCAGTATCTCTCTCAGTCTAACCTACACCACAAGGCTACCACGTATATAAAATGGGGGGAAAGGGACAATTATGAACACTGCCCCAAGTTTCTCAGAGGAAGCCTAGGATAAAAATAATAAAATTAATAAGATGAGAAAAGGACAACTATGGAGGCATGTACCTTACAATTAGATAAAACAAAACCCTCAAATATTGTGAGTTCCAACTTTCCTTTGTTATATAATTGAAACAGAACATTTAAAATATATCAGTAATTAGTCTAATAATTACAGGGAATTCACACAAATTCCCTGTAAAATTTAGGCAACATTCTAAATTCATGTTAAAATATATTTTAAATGGTATCAAAAATGTTAGCAGCACTCCATGAGGTTAGAAAGTTCACTTTTTGAATATATACATTTTTAATAAAAGATTTAACCACAAAGAACATACCTGCACATATACATAATTTCTTTTTTTAAAATAGTTAACTAAAAAAGGGCAATGCTTCTCAACTACTAAAAAGAAACTTGATAAACTAGACCACAATAGGACCAATAAATCATTGACAGTTGTTTTACATGGTCCTGTTTGTGACCAAATGGTTCCTGGATAAATTGTTCTTTGGCACTGTTCCGGTCACAGTTGCATGGGCTGTGGAATGTGGTACAAAATATATCTATGTAAATGTGCTGAGTCACACATTTATTTGATGGTTAACACCCAGAGAGGTTTCTTATATAGAAAATACACCTGAAAACAACCTAATTGGGCAATACTCAGCCTTTGATAACAAGGTAGAGATGCGTGAAGAATCCATTCTGGGGATGGGATTCTGTCAGATTCCCCTGGCTTGGCTCCCTGAACTCTGCCCCGCTTTCTTGTGACTCTGACACAGCACTGAGCGTTCATGCAGGTGCCTGCCAGGAATTGAGCCCGTGAGAATGCTGTACAAGCTGCGTCCCTCTTCTGTGCACATGACCTGTGAGCCTTGTTTGTGCTGCATGTGCTGTGAAGGAGGGTTGCTGGATTGTGCGAGAGGAGATCTGATAGCTTTTGCAGCCTTCCTTTCAGCTCAGCTCACTTTCTAAGCCAGGGCTGAGCAGAAGAAAGAATGCTGATAAATTAAAGAGGGCCAGTTTGGCAGGGTTGTCACAACCCTACTAGAAGGCCTCCTCTTCTTTTGCACATTTACATAATAATCTTTCCTCAAACCTACACAGGCTGCATAGAATACTTACTGCTTTACAGAATATATTTATTTGTTTTAAAACATCCTAAGGCCATATGCAACAACACACTTTTCTCACATGTTCTAGAGTGGCACTTCTACTCCCCAATTCAGAACAAGCTGCACAGAGTGGTCCCCACGCCCTTCACAGTTACTTCACGTTTACATTACTCAGTATGTGCTGCATACAAGGCTTCGAGCTTCCCAATTGTAAAACAGGTCCCAATGTCTTGAAAGCACCTTCGTGAATTCGTTATCTGGTCAATCTACCTCAGGCTTATATTAGTGATGGAGAACAGGAACTTTGAAGATTTATGTGGGAGCACATGCATATTATTAGTTACACTTTCAAGACCACCATATCTCTGATTATTACTGTGTAGCTATTTACGGGTTTTTTTTGTGTGTTTGTTTTGCTTTTCCCCTTTTTTTGTATATGTGTTTGTGGTTCCACTCTTGTGTTGTATTCTCAGCTGATTCTTTGCTGATGTTTAGTTTTGTTGAAAGACTATAAAAATCAAATAAAAATTATGAATATTAAAAAACTGGTTATTCTGCTGAATTTAATAAGCAGAGCTATTTTTAGGTCCACCAAAGGCTTGTGGGACAGTAACAAACTGACCAAGTTATGCTATCATCAGCGTGGGAGAGAGTGAAATCATTGTGCCAAAAACGGTACGGTACTTTGCTGAATGTAAACTTTAATTCAAATATCGGTCTGCAGCATGGTCCAGGGCAGATGTGATGATGAAAATAATTCATGATCTTCACCTTAAATGGGAGAGAAGGTGTGGCTTGACTGAAACAAATGGAGCAGGTAGACCGGACAGTCAAGTATGTGCCTGGCATGATGAAAAATGTCACTAGTTTTTCAAGTTTGCTCATCATAACATCCAACTTATGTTCAGATTCTACTTACCTTGGAAGACTGGGGGTGTGAGGTTTGGGTTTATTAGGTACTAAAGGCTTTGATTCTGTAGGAATAACTCCATGAGAATTTTGGTGCAGCTCCTGGGAAGTTCTTGAAGGTGAGGGATGTGGTTCCCTGAGAGGGGGCATCTGCTGATGATGATCCAAATGGCGGAGTAATTCTTTTTCCCTGGTTTTGCTTTTGTGCTCAGCTAGTAATAAATCAAATCGCTTCCTCCGACCCTGTACAGCTCTCCGTTGAGTTAGGGAATGTGTCTGCAAAATAAAAGACCAGAGATTACTCTAGGTTGAAGAAGAATTGTGGAAATTAATCATGGAATACATATGAAACAAACCCGTATAAAAATTATAATTATCTTAAGCAATTTACTAATGAAGAGCTTTATCAAGGTCCAGGTATATCCTTTTTGGCTTTAAGAAAACAAAACACATACATTAAAATCATTTATCCAGTGTTGTGGATGAGAAACAGAAGAGCAGTAAAAAGACAGAAAGCAATCTCTTCGTGGTGCTAGGAAATCTATATTTCCCAGTGAGGGAAGGCCTTGAAATCCAGGCATGTAGCTTTACAGGGTACTGACAGTTTATGAAGTTGTTTAGGTCACCCTGAGATTTGAAATTAGTGCTAAAGGGGGTAGCATTGGGAAAACAGATGGTGGTACAAAGATTTGGCCAGGATGAATCTCTGTTTAATCCTCAGTGGACAGGTTTGGAATGAAGAAAAAATATGAGGGACACAGAGAGGGGGGCAAAAAGTAAAAAGCTTGTAGGAGGGAAGGGATAAATTCCAAAACATGTCCACAAGCTGCACAGGCTACGCTTGCATCTGACACAAGAAAGGTATCAAAAGTGGGCAATAAATTCAAATTCTCACAATGGAGCTTCTGTTTTCATAAATCAAAGTCAGTAGATATGGTCATAACAATAAGTAGTACAAGAGTGGTTAAGCATTAACATTTGATCATGTACCCAAAATCCTGCAATGCTTATATTTCTAAATGCAGAACTTGATCAATTTAAATATTGTAATGGTGCTATTTGTTAAACATTGTTAATACCTTCTTAGACAATGTGATGTCATGTGCTAAATTACATTAAGTGGGGCTGGGGCTCCCTCTGCTGAGAACACAGCAATTATTTGCAAGCAATGTAAGGGAGCGGAGTGCAGACATTACTGCTATAAATACCCTATGTTTCACTGGTGTATGTATGCCTGAAGTACTCAGTTCAATTCCAGCCACAGGTGGAAAGCTGCACTTATCTTTGGTAGTAAGGAAAGCAAAAAGAGATGCAGCATTAATCTGGCAAAGGGGTTGAGGCAACAGTGAGAATACATTTGCCACACTTTTAAAATGAAATTCCTTAAAAGTTATCATTTTGTTTGTTTTATAATATAAAACTCAGCATCTAATCTTTTCATCAGAATTTTCTATAGATTTACTTTGCTTCCTCATATTAAAAAGCCCTATGTAAACAGAAAAAAATTGGATGACCCCAATCTTTAAAAAATCTCCAGAGCCAGTGCAGTGCTTAGAGTGCTGGATTGGGTACCCAAGAGCTCTGGGTTCTGGTCTCCACTAGGCCATGAAGCTCACCGGGTGCCTTTGGGCCAGCCACTCATTCTCAGCTTAACCTATCTCACAGGGTGGTCATTGCAGGGATAAAATGGATTGTAAGGATAAAATGGAACCCACGCTGCATTGGGTTCCTCACTAGAGGAAAAACGAGAGGTTTTAAATGCAATGTCAGAATATTAATAATAAAAATGGGGCAAAAAGTGGTTGGGGGGAGAATTTGTTTGAATTGGCCTGGACGTCAGCCATTCTGATATGCACACTTGAGTGAAATGTAATGCAATAGCAAGTCTCCTGCTACTACAATGTGGATCTGATCTTGTTATTGGCTTCTAGTAGTTTGCTATGTTGCTTCTGGGGACTCTGAGCGAGCTGATATTCAAAAAAGTTAGTACATTAGGAAGAGATCCTACCTTGCACGTCAAAGACCGAGTACAGGGTTTCTTGGTTTCTATGTCAATGACGCCACAGTAGATATCAGGATCAAATTCTCTCTCTGCTCAATGACAGGGGAAAAAACTGTTATGTGGTTTGTTCAGAAGCCTACTCTGTTCACTTGAGTGCATAAATAAACCCAATTTCACATTTCAGATATGGAACATCATATGGCCTGTAGATTTTTCTTAGGCCTAGGCCCTTATCCTGTACTATAATCCGTGGGACAGAACTTGCAGAAAGAGTCTCAAGCAGCATTCATGAAAACAGGTATGGGCCCTTTGTAGCACTCTAGGTGTTTTTGGCTACAGCAGCCTTCATCAGACACCAAGGGGTATTCTGGCCAGGCCAAAACAGGCCCTAAGTTGCCCACCTCTGCTTCAGAAGAAGGTTTGTACGGAGGGGGCAATCTGTAGTTTTCCACATGTTCTGGCCTATGATATGAGGTATCATATCCTGATATCAATCCAGCCTCCTCCACTCATGACCTGAATCACCACAGCTATCAATCAGCCATCTAGGTTCCCTCCCCTGCCCTCCTCTGTAATCTCCTGTGTTCAGAAGCATGCAGGCATCTCCAAGGAATCACATCCTATGCTTCAGTTCAGTGAGAAGGGATGTCTCTGTGTACGCATATGCATATGTATGAAATTAGTAAAGGCATTCTTCAGTTAACATAAACCTATTCTGGTTTCACAAGTATTGAAGATTAAGAAATCTTAGCAGAGTTCTTGAAAATACAGTGCTTTTTTACTTTTAACTATACATGCTTTCACTCAGCAAATCTTATGACTGTTTACACTAATAGTCAGATGCATGTAAAGTAAACACAAGCAGATGATGCACTTTCCTACAGTTATGACAATGCAGCTCACATGGTCTAAAAATCAACCCTCTTTTCAGATATTAGCTCACTGTCCATCAAAGCTTCCATGTTAAATACTGCATAATAACAAAGAACTGTGCATGGTCCTTTCAATCCTTGCTGGATATCTTTATACTTGCTGTTTCTTGCATAAGAAAAAAATTCATAATAATGAATTCAAGAAATAAAAATAGATTCAAATCAAATAATACTTTTGTAATATTTAATCTTTACTACAGCATTCATTGTATTTATGGTCCTCCTCATACATTACCTCAGCAATTGCAAACATGCAATTTTAAAGCTTTCTTTTTAAAATATATTATAAACATGTCATTTACTTTTTAATTATTGGTATTCTATATAAACACACATTTTAAAAAATTACCTGACAATCTTTTGTGTAAAAATTTCCTATTATTTGTACTCTCTTCTTGCTTTTTGTCCAAATATGGAGGCACAGAGAGAAGACCTTTACCATTCAGTATCTGTCCAGGGGAAGGCAAGGGTGGCTTTGGTATTGAGGGATTAAGGCCAATCTTTATTGAGGAGCTCACAGTAGTAGAACAGGTTGGACCAACAGCAGGTTTCAATAATGTACCATCTATCTTTGGATGTATTTTTTCCACTTTGACAGATGGCGTCATGCTGCAAGAAAGAAATACATATACATAATAATCACAGAATAACCACTCTCATCTAGATTTTATTTTATATTGAACCAATATTTAATCCAAAATGACTAGTCTATTCTATTAAGGAAAATCATGTACAATTTGTTGTATCTAGATATCCTGGTTGTGTGGGGTAATGGGGCATTTTACTCATTTTACATTACGGCTAACACCGCACACAGGGTGCAATTACTTCCAAATTTGCTGAGATCTTCAATTCAAAATGGGAACCTAAATAACAAGATTTTGGCTTGCTCATCTCCCTTTTATAAAATGCATGCACTGTGTCTAATATGTGTGTTTCCCTTTCTGAGTTATGCAACAAGGCATATTTAGCCATTTGCTTTCATGCAACCTCCTAAAAGATATTTGGCATAAATACCACCACTCCCTATGATTTTTACTATATACCATATAAGTTTTTGTGGAGTGTTCTTCTAGTCAATAATTTTCAGCTTTTTGGTACAACCTCTTAAAATCCCCATTTTCAGCCTATGACAAACTCAAATCTTTTTTCCACCCAAACACATTCCTTTTCTCTCTGGGCAGATTTTCTCCTTCATCTTATCGTTCTTTCCCTTTTCAAAAAGTGTTAAAAAAACTCTATGGTGGCAATGTTGCTGGTGTGGCCTTTCTTACAATGGGTTGTGCTCAACAGCTTAGAGACCCCTGTCCTATCAAGGGAAGGATCCTGAAGGCTCACACATGCTCTCCCCACTCCTCCTCTTATGCGCCCTTATTCCTTTCAGCATTAACTATGGTTTAGTGCCTGCACTAAATTTAATTCTAGACATTATTACTTTTAACGATGATCTGCCAGTCCACTTTCACCATCTGGTTTAATCTACTGTGCCTGTATCCACCACTATATTAATGGAATTGATGAGAAAAGGAAAGGTGCAGGGCAGCAGGAGAAAGAGTTGCACTACATTTGCACTGGATCCTGGTGAATTGCTGGGAAGTAGTCCTAGACCAAAATGAAATGAAACTTTCCCAAATGGACATATTTTTAAAGAGACACCAGTGCTAAACCTTAGTTTTTCCCCCAAAGAGGAAGCATACTCACATTTTATCATGGGGACCTTTGCTATGTACCAGATGCATTGGCCTGTTGTTTCCACTGATTGGCAGCTTGTCTTTGGGTGATTTCAACAACTTGGAACTGGAAGAGGAGGATGCACTAGTTCCCCCACCACTGGATGAGCGGCTGCTCGCACCTCCACTGCTACCTTTGTTTTTTGAAGACAGAGATGAAAAGAGGGAGAATACTGAAGAAGAAGGGGGAGTTAAAGGTGGCTTGCTGGAGGAGCTGTGTCTTCTTTCTGGAAAAAGAAAACAGGTGTCCATTAGTGATCACTGAGAAAACAGAAGTATTTTTATCAAGCAAGATAAAACTGCATCATCATCTTCCTTACACACAGGAAAAAAAACTTACTCCCCAAAACTTTGATATCTTGATCAATTTTTGCTACATTTTTGTGTCTCAGTGTGTCTACTGTTTTTATGTGTTGTTGTCATGTTACTGTTTATTTTATTTGTTGGCATTATTTTAATTATGTACAGTGCTGTATTTCATAAAGCACCTTTGCCCATACTTATGCAGAAGCTCTGAATATCAGAACTGCAGATAATGTAATTACACAGAGAGGGTTTCCTCTGTGGTGGCACTGGTGAATGTCCTCCTTCAGGAGGTATGCTTGGCACCTAATTTACCTAATCTGTGGGGCACCAGGTTAAAGCCTCTCTTTTTACACATGCATTTATTTATATAACCTCTCAGTCCATCTTTGCAATTGAAGCTGTAATTATTTTACTGGTGTTTTCTATTGTGCCAGTCACATGTTGATTTTATTGTACTCTGCTAGGCTTTTCAAACATTTACTTGTTAGGCTGTACACTGTCCTAGACTCTTATACGGTGGAGTGGAATCATTATTTTTAAAATAAATCAATGCATACATAAACAAACAGCAGTATGCATTAAAACAGCAACACTGGTTTGTGAGTTGCCTACAACCGTGATCATACAAATCACTCACAGCTTCCATCCCTTTGCTGTAGCTTGTCTTTTATGTCTCATAAATCGTCTCACCCTTTCCCAGGCTATCGCTTGATAATTGAAACTAGAAAGTAGAGTGGTGTGACACAAAAAGAATGCATTTGCTAAGCCTTCAATTCAGCCAAAAACTCACGCACAAAGTGTTCCTATGGTTCATAGGCCTTTACTTCAAATTCCCAGCTCCAAGCTTAGAAACGTGCTCCAATGACAGAGTTCACAGAATCACAGAATACTAGAGTTGGAAGGGGCAAGGAGGCCCTTGGGTTCAACCCCCTGCTACTGTAGGACACTAACTGGGGATATGGACTCAGATTATCCGTCATCCAAGTGGGTATGCAAAGAAACATGCTGGCTACTTCTCCAGGTCATAAGAGACACCTGAGAGAATGAAAAAGGATGACATGCCATGGGCTGGGGAAGGGAGGAGACTGGGTCAGCCAAGATACGACATAGGCCGGTGGGCTCCCGCCTCCTTCCCTCCTCTGCTAAAGCAGTGAAGCTAGACAGCTGAAAATGGCTGTCAAGCTGATTTGCTGGTTGGTGATCACCTCTGCATTCCTTCTATCTTTCATGGGCTGCCTGCAATTTTCCAAGGCCAGAGGTTTCCAGGCACCCCCACTGGAATGCATGCTAGGCAGCACCCTACTCCTACACAGTTGACTCAATAATGTGGGTCTAATATTGACCTACTATGTGATAATGACTACTGAAAAAACATGCAAAGCACTCTGATTACAACTAGAATTATTAATTGAAGTGTTTATGTTTGTATCCTTCAATTAAAAGGGGGAAATCACAACATCAATAAAATATATTAAGAATGGAACACTATAAAACAAAATAATAGTTAAAAAGGCAGTATGAACAGCATTTTTAGTAAAAAGAAAGCCAGCCATCAGTGACTAAAAAACTGGAAGAGCTCAACAAATCCACAAGCAGGGTGCCACAGCCAAGACCTCTCCCTTCACACCAGTTGGCAGGGATACCAGGAAGGGCCTCTGACACCAGCTTCAGTGTCCAAGTATGCTGCGTTAGAGAAAATGTTCCCTCAGGTACTGCAGTCACAAGCCATGAAGGGATTTAAAGACAAGCCCCAGAACTATGAATTATACTTGGAAATGGACCACAAGTTAGGACCTCATTAAGCAGAGAGATGTCTTTAAGACAGTCAGTCCCGGTTATTAGCCTAGTAGGTACATGTTGAGTTAGCCAACGTTACTGGGCTGTCTTAAAACAAGCATGGAGCTTGCTGGACAACTGAACGTGGTTCTCAGTAGTCTCTAATTTCACAAAAGCCTTGGTTGGCTTTTCATTACCCTGCTTCCAACCCTGGTTTCGGGGACAGGATGGGGATAATCCCTGCAGTTATGATGCACTTAAAGGTATTTGGAGCATTTTAGTAATTTATAACATTTTTATCTCACACTTAAGCCAAAAAGGCTCCCATCCCAGATGCGAAAATATAACAGTATCTCAGAAGCACAGAGCAGCAAGAGGGTGATTCCTGTCCTTAAGCTGAAAATGAAGGATGGGGCTTGTTTTCACACTGATGCTCAGTGCATTTGCAGGAATGAACCCTTCCTTATTTCCCAAGCTCCAATCTTGGGGTGAGAGAGGAAAGTGAAAAGTATCTGTAACCTGAGAATTGGACCTACAGCACAAGGCCAAGGTCAAGGCTACAGCAAGCCAAAAATTTGCTGGCTACAGCATGCTGCAGACACGCATGTGCACATCTGTCTATCTATCTAGATTGATCCACTACACCCTGACTGGCAGCTGAATATTCAAGCTTAATCCTGTAAGAAAATCATATTTTTGAAGGCAATATGAGAATGTTTTAGGATAATTCACAGGTACAAATAATTAATATTTCAGCCATTAAATGGTAAAGATGAATTTGAATTAGTGCCAGGACTGGTCAGAGCAGGAGTATAGGTTCTAGATGGTTTCAAACCACTGGAATTAATCATATTCCTCAGTTTCAAACCAGTGATCAAAACTAAACATTATATCTTTACTATATATTTTCATATAACCCCAGTCCTCTATAAGCTCCATTGGCTTCCCATCGAAGTCCAGGCTCAATTCAAGGTGCTGGTTATTACGGCTTGGGACCAGGATACCTTCTCTGCAGGGGCGCCCCGTCTATGGAATGTGCTCCCCAGAGAGGTCCGCCTGGTGCTGTCATTATATGTTTTTCGGCGCCAGGTTAAGACCTTTTTATTTAATCAATATTTTAATAAGTTTTCATATTGAATTTTATTACCATATTTTAATTTGCAGCCAGAGTGGGTTGCCAATTTATTTATATTATATTGTTTATGTACTTCGGAATTTTATTTGTGTAAGCCATCCTGAAGCTCTTGCAAAGGACAGCATACAAGTATCTTAAATAAATAAATTATAGTTATAACGTTTGCTTCTTTCTCTGCAAGTGCAAGATCTAGAAACCTTTATTTCAGTTTTTATCAGTTGTTACCTTAATAAAATGTGACATGATCTAGCAACATGACTTTAAATGCACAGCATTGTTGTGACACAGCACGATGCAGGAAAACTAAGCTTTGTAGCCGAACCAAGAGAATTAATTAAAATGTTTGGATAGTCTATGATTTGTCCTATGGGTGGTCCCTATATTGGGAATATACTTTGCAGCCACTGCATTCCTCATTACCTTGGGCATGGGTCCTCAAACTACGGCCCGGGGGCCGGATCCGACCTGCCGTGCCCATTTGGACCTGCCGTACGCTTGCCCACGCACGTGCCCGCCACTGCTCACCTTGCCCCATGCAGGGTTTGCTTGCTCGGAGAAAACAAGCCATTTGCTCGCTCGGAGAAAACGATTTCCAAGCAAGCAAGCAAGCAAGCAAGCAAGCAAGCAAGCCACTGCCTCGCCTCCTCTCGCAGCGCGTGCCCACCATGCCTCGCCTCACCTTGCCTCATTGGCCGCCCCGGCCCCCACCCCGGCGTGCACCCCTGTGCCAGCCCACGCGCCCTGCCCCTTTCTGGCCCACGCCCAGCACTGGCAGCTTCCCACTGGCCCCCTGGTAAAAAAGTTTGAGGACCCCTGACCTTGGGTATACTGTATGGACAGTAGGAAAATAAATATCTAAAACTTAGATCTAGAATATACTTAAGTTATGTATTTAGGTTCCATAATTATTATATAAGCAATAATAATCTTATCTCCTTTCTCCACAATATAACCTGGCCAGACCAGTTATGGAAGAATCCTCTAACAGGACAGTGATACGAAAAGTTCAACGGAGTTGTCAAAAAAGATTTAAAAGGACTTCGTTTTGTTTTCTATTGTGCAAGCTAAAAATATTCTGTTACAAAGCCATTTTGGAGGCTACATTTTGACAAACCGTGGTAAACCATGCTCACCATGGTAAGCCTCTGGCAATTGTGAAAGAGAAGCAGCCAGGCAGGGCTGGCCCAAGAAAGCCCCTGTCCTGCAGAGGTTCTTACTCCAGAACAGGAAAGGCTGAGCAGCTTTACGTGGATGCCAGCAAAAGCAGACCCACGGAAATGGCTCTAAGTAAGGTGAATAACTTAGTAGGCACACTTTCATTTTACAGCCTGAACATTCTGTTCCTCACAAAATCAAGACATTAGTAGGAAAATCTGCCTTCTAAAGAATGTAAGGACGGAGTTGTTACAATTTTAAAAAAGGTTTCTTTAAACTATACCCGTATATGCTATTTGTCTAGGTCGGCTGGTCTGTCTGTCTGCCTTCCCCAGATCTATTTTAGATAAAAAGAGGATAAGAGATAAAAACCCAAGGAAAAGTATGGGTTCATGAAGGCAAGTTTGAAGCTGGCACAGTATGTGAGTCTATAAAACATATTAATGGCTTAAATGGCATGGATGTTAGGATCAAATGCTTTAATTTGTAATTTCCCCTGTGTTTTGGCACATTACTAAATCTGCAAGCACTGCAACCTTTCTTTCTCTTAAAATTAACTAGTTGTTGTTTTTAAATCCTGCAATTGCAAATAAAGGGTATTTGATTCAGGATACAACTAGGGAAGCTATATTTTTACAATTACCTTGGTTTAACAGGCTTGGTTTAGTTCATTTTAACCCAGTTATATTGTTGTAACATATATAATCGCTACTGCTTAACTGTTCATTCAAAAGAGCATGCATAGAATAAAGTCCTCTTTTTTGACTTTTACCCACTACAGAGAAGATGGTGCTCTATTTAGGGAGCAATTCTATGGCCTCTAAACATTGTCTGAGGAGCCACAGGGCAGGGAAGATTTCCCCTGCCCTCACATGGTCAGAGACAGTGCTCTAGCCTTAGAAAGGGAAGCTGGAAAATGCCTCCCCACTCCATCTCATGGCCAGTGTGGAAAAAACTGTGCTGGCTAGCCCCCAAGGTCAGAAACTGAGTTCAGAGGAAAGGGAAAGGGGAATTTTAGCAAGCAAGAGGGGAGCAGATTCCTAGCATGTCCTAGTCATCCATGATGGCTGAGTGTTGTCGCGAGGGGGAGGGTATTTCATTATCTAAATGTGTATAGGATTGTGGATCTAGAAAGGAGGCTGCTACTAGTTTATCAGGAGTGTATGATCCAGAGCACTTTCAAGGAATCGCAGGAAAAAATGCTTTAGGCAGTATACTTGTATAAACTTAATTTAACCTGACTCTAAGACTCTGTTTGTTTTAACCCTCAATAAAATATGTAAATAGCAAGGGACTAAGACCTTCCATGAGGAATGACTCCTTCAATTATAACTATTTCTTTTTAAAGATCAAGACCCTGTATGGCTATTTTTAATGCCACAGATGAAGCAAGCTTGGGCTATAAGTAGCCCCAAGTAGCAGTCTAGTGGGTTTCCCAGTTTTAATAGTTTATCAACATTGGTTTTCTTGCATTAAAGTCTCCATCCTTGTATGAAGTTACAGGGCTTTCAAATTTCAGATACAGAACTACAAATCAGGAGTTTGGGTGAGGATTTCCATGCTTTCTATCTCAGAATTTTGCATTTTATAGATTACAACTGGACTCTTACATGTTGGCAAGAGGTCATTACACTTCCCAATACGACCGAATTTCTTCCTGAAAAGTAGCACTGTGCAAAGCATGAAATGGAGCATGTTAAGAAAAGCAAAATCAACTTTTAGAATGGTGGTTGCAAGAAGACTGGGGAAATGGCGGGAACTCCGCTCTTTATACTATGGGGGGGGGGAGTTCCCGCCAAAACCATTAAAGCTTTGAATCTTTCCGGGCTGCAGGCATTGTGCAGGCGCAGCACCCATAATATGCGATGCACAGAGGCCACGATAAAGAACCTAATAATGTGGAATTCTATCAGACTTTGGCCAATAGATTTAAATGTTTCAACTTGGTTTTAACAACCATAATATAAAACCCACTTCTAACATCTGCACTGGGAGCATCTTTCTGACTGACAGCACTTCTCCATGGCAACCACAACAAGCAGAGTTTAGTTCTTTTTAAAACCTGCTATGCAAGATCTTTTCAGTGGCAATCTGAGGAAATGAACTTGGAGCTTTGCATGTAGGCTACACACTCTGAAATTGGCCATCTGCTCATGTTCAATTGTACACACACCTGTGGACAGATTTTTAATTAATTCATAAATTAATTATTTTTTCAAAAGTTTAACTATTACTTCAGTGTCTACACTAGGAACTGCACCAATGACTACAAGTGAAGTACATCCATATTTAAGTCTGATACATTTTCTGTGTAGCCTGGACAGACATTCCTGGGTGTTGCTTAATTTCATTCTGATGCAGGAAAAAATCAGGGAAAAGGTTTGCACTCGGCACAAAGGAGCCAGACCAAAAAAAAAAATTGTAAGTCAAACTTATAATTGTTACATTAGTATGCAGCTTCTTCCACAGCTTTAAGGCAGTTTAACGCCCTCCAACCCAATTAATTAATTGGTACAGACCCTTCAAGGAAGCATATTGATATTTCAAAACTTCATATGTAAACTAAAAAAATTCCTAAATTTATGTTATAATCCTGCATTCTCACTGAAAATTTAAAATCCTCTGGGCAAAGTTACTGCAGAACCACTGGTTTATGTTCAAGTTTTCATTACTAATATAGGTAAAAATACTTATACACAATAACCCAAGGCAAGGAAAAGTATGGTCCTTTAAAAAGTCTATATTAAGTGTTCTGACAGTCTCAAATACATATCCAATAAAATCCAAATAAAGACTATTACAACAATTAGCATTCTAGTAATTTTCAAAGTGACTGCTTTGGAACATAAAATGGTTTGTACTTCTCTGCTTAAAAAAATGTTTCTCATATCCAAAACAGAATTGCATAGCCTATTTACAAAACTACATGCAATGCAACTGCATTTGCATTTTACAACCTAGTAAATCCTGTGCTTCTAAACAGGACAAAGTACCAAGTGCCAAGTGTCTTTTTATAACAATGGCTAGAATCCCAGAGTGGATTTGCTAAGTTGCTATTTGGAGGTCTTAAAAGTTCAGTGATGCTTTATGATGTAGGCAGAGCCAATATTAGTCATGACGAAACCCTTAAATGAAGCAAAGAAAAATTGCTGGATATTTTTACCTTCTAAACTACTCTACCCTTGGCATATTCTAAATCCCAATTCTTGTCACACATAAAAATAATGTATGATTTATTGGCAAGTTACCAGCATCTTTTCATTTACATTTTCTTAAAATGACAGGAGAGTTCTCTCTTTGAGACACAACAGCAGCTACCAGATGAGAAACTGATAGTACTAATATGCCCCCAGCAAGTCATTTTTATACATCTTTTAACTGACACAAATGAAACTGTTATATTTTACTGGACTAGCCTAAACAATGTCTATTATCTTGACAATGAGGTCTTCAATGACAATATTAGTCCAATATTAGGATAAGACAGATAAGATGGGGAAAAGGAAATCTAGACAAAATTGTAATACAAATGTTAAGAAAAATATATTTACCCTTAGAAAAAAGTTGTTGCAGGTCAAAAGGGTTTTAGTGGGTTAAACTGAAATGTTTATTTATTTATTTAAAGTTTTTATATGCCGTCCCCTTGCTACATAGCCTCGGGACGGCTCACAGAACTGCAGCTCAGTTTTTCTTAAGTTATTTGGGTAAAATGAAATGGAATACTTGTCTACTATTATATATAGAAAGCAACCCTTTGAGTATAGCCTTCTAATGGATTCCTGCATATAATATTCTATAGCACATTACTGTAGAAAAAACCTGAGTTAGCAGATGCTAACTGAAAATAATTTTTAATACATCAGAAGGCTGGAAAGGTGGGAGATCAAATAAATAGAAAAGTTTCCTTCATACAAATGGAAGTCTTGCACTAATGAGAACAAAAAAGAACAAACCTTTAAGAAGACAATAGAGGATGTAAAGAAGTAATCTGAGGAAAATATCACCAATATAATTAAACAGTTATTTAAATAAAGTAGAAACAGGAAATTGGTAAGGAAGGCTATGGAGTTGCTGGATAGCAAGAGCGAAAGTTACAGGCAGTCCCCAGGTTATGAATGAGAAAACGGAAATTCACCTTTAAGCCCAAATTGTATGTCAGTTGGATCATATATAGAAACATTGAAACAGAGAGAGTTAGAAGGGGTCTCCTGGGCCATCTAGTCTGACCCCTGGCTCCAGCCGGCTTCACTCATTACATGCTTACCATGTGCATGCCCAGCCTATCCTTAAACACCCTCACTGATGGAGCTTCAACCACCTCCTGTGGAAGCTCATTCCATGCCCTAGGGGTCCTAACCACCAGGAAGTACTTCTTGGCATCCATCTTGGTTCCCTGAGCTTTGCTCTATTAGAACGCATTCTGCCCTCCACCGCAGGGGAGAAAAAGGTCATGACTCATCTCTGCGTGACACCCCTTAACATACCTGTATGTTGCTAACAGGTCCCCCCTGAGTCTCCCCTTCTCAAGGCTGAAAAGACCCAGTTCCCTCAGTCTCTCCTCATATGGCTTACCCTGCAAACCAGCCACCATTCTTGTGGTCCTACACTGCACCGATTCCAACCTTGCTATATCCCCCTTGTAATGAGAGTCCCAGAAATGAACACAATACTCCAGCTGTGGGTACACCAGAGTCGTACAGAGTGGCAGTAATACCTCTCTCAATCTAGAGCTGGCCCTCCACATTCGCAGGGGTTGGGGATGCAAGGCACCTATAAAAGTGGAAAAAGTGTGAATATCACCCCCCACCCCCGGTACCTCCCCTTTGCAGCAAAGAAATGCTGCAAAGAGATTTCCCTCTTTGGATGGGCGGGGAAGGCATGCTTTAGTGGCTTCCCTTTTCCTCTATGTAATTTTAAAAAATTAATAGGCTTTATGGCAGTTTGTTCATAAGTATGGGTTCTTGGATGTTCATAACTCAGGGACTGCTCTACTGAAGAAGGATGATGAGACTGCAGAAAAAACGAAACTTTTTCATTTCTGTTTACTGCAGAAAATGCTGGGCAGATACCTGAGCCTGAACTGTATTTTCAGGAAGGGAAATATGATGTACTGAGGAATACAGTAGTGATAAAAAGTGACAAACTGAAAGCCAAGACACCAGTGGACCCAGATGTCTTTTGAGTACTCAAAAGAATTAAGGTGATATTAATAATCTTGCAACCAAAATATGTTACATTCCTAAAATGCTGACTCCTGTACCAGAGGACTAGTGTGTAGTCAGTATAATGTCAACTTTTAAAAATGATCCAGAAAAATACAAATACAAAGTTTCAGGAACATTCGTAGAAAGTGTTATTAAAAAATGGTCAAGCTTAAAGAAGGCCATGTGCTGCTAAGAAAAAATCAACAGGGCATCTGCAAACATGTATCTTGTCTTGTTAACCTTTGAGAGTTCTTTGCGGACAGGGACAATCCAGTAGTCACTGTTTACTTGGTCTTCTAAAAGGCTTTTGACAAAATCCCTCAGCAAAGATTCTTGAGCAAATTTAACAGTGACAGGAATAGAAAGCATAGACTAAGAAGGAAAAGTGAGTTCTTGCATGGAAGCATGTAATCTGTGGGATCCCACAAGGATATGTATTGTGACCAGTCATTTTAAACATGTTCATAAATAACCTGAACTTAGGGGTGAGTAGAAAAGGGGCCAGGTTTGCTGACACAACAAATTGTTTAGACTTGTTAAAATAAAAGGTGTTGAGAGATTTAAAAGGATCTCTTTCAAACTGAGGAAATGGGCATTAAAATGGCAAATGGGGCTCAGTGTAAGCAAGTGAGAAGTGAGGCATATTGGGGTAAACACTTCTACCTTCATATATATGCCAGTGGGATCTGAGCTGGCATTGAGTGGGTAAGAAAAAGATCTTTGGTCTATAGAGGTTAGTTCAATGAACATGTTAATATACTGTGTAGGTGTTGTTTAAAAAAGGTAGGATCTATGTTGGGGATCAATAAGAAATGATTCAAAAATAAATTCTCCAGTATCATTATGAATATGTACAAATCTATGGTGCACTTCCAATACTGTGTACAGTTCTGGTAAATTACTTCAAAAAAGTATATTGTAAAGCTGGAAAATAAACAGAAAAGGGCAACCAAGGCACTGAAGTAACTTTCTTATGTGGAAAAGTTATCATGTTTGGAGAGTAGGGGAAAATAGAGAGCTTAGAAAAATAGAGAATAGGGGAAAACATTATAGAGTTGTGCGAAAATATGCACGGGATGATTTTCTCCCACTCACACAATACAATGGTACCTTGGCTCACGAACTTAATCCATTCCACAACTCTGGTCGCAACCCAAATTGGTTGTGAGCCAAGTCAAATTTCCCCATAAGGTTAAATGTAAATAAGATTAATCCATTCTGTAATTATTTTTTTAATCACAAAAATCTGAAGCAAAGTGACAAAGAACAACAAAGGCTGCGGCCATCTTGCCCCCCCTCACAGCAGGACCGTGATCACGCCTGTGTTCCCTGCCTGAGTGCGACTGGGATTGCAGCCACAGATGGGTGCGATTGTAGTCATGCTCAGGCAGGGAACATGGGCACGATCGCAGCCATCTCCCCACTGAGCACGATCGCGGCCATCTCCACCCCCCTCCACCCCCGCAGCACGACCGCAATCACGCTTGTGCAGGGAACACGGGCGCAATCGTGGCCATCTCCCCCCCGAGCATGATTGTGGCCATTTCGCCTCCCAGCACGATTGTAGCCATCTCCCCCCTTCCAAGCATGGGCACAATTGCGCCCATGCAGGGAAGACGGGTGTGACTGTGATCGTCACCCAATGAATTTGCAACCTGAGGCAAAATTTGTCTGAAATTTCTGTTCGCAACCTGATTTGGTCGTGAACTGAGGCATTTGTGAGCCGCTGTACAAGAACCCAGGATCACCCATAGAAGCTGAGTGGTGAGAGATTCAGGGCACAAAAGTTGCTCACACAGTGCATAATGTATGGAATTTGCTATCACAAAATGCGGTAATGGCCATGAAGTCTGAAGGCTTTAAAAGAGGATTAGATAAAACCATGGAAGATAAGGTTATCAATAATTTTGAGTCATCGTGGATATATATTCCCTCCAGTATCAGAGGCAGTATACCTCTGAATACCAGTTGCTGTAGATTAGGAGAAGGAAGGTGCTATAACTGTTCCTGTCCTATGGTTACCGTGCAAACAGAATGAAAGACTCAAGAAGACGTTGGTCTAATGCAGCATGATTCTTCTTCCAGTTTTGAAGAAAAGACACAGACAACTGTATCTATAGCTAATCCAATATTAAATTTACAGTTTGAACAGAATTAGAATTAGAACAGACAACAAACACTAGTGGACAAAATAAACTACTATTAATTCTCAAGTCATTCAATCAGTTGTACATTCTAACTCATACACCACAAACTTTAAATTAAAGCAAAACTCTATAGGGCAAAACACATAGAAATGAGCTACTTGTGAACAGATGATGATCATTACATTACATTTATATCACATCTTTTTCCTTTTTGAAAGGAACTCAAGGTGGCTTACATAGTCCCTCTCCTTTCCATTTTGCATCACAACATATCTCTGAGGTAGGTTAGGCTGAAAGCCAGTGACTGGCTCAAGTCCCCCAGTGGGTTTCATGGCCAAGTGGGGACTAGAACCTTGATATCTGGAGTCCCAGTTCAGCTGTTTAATCACTGCATCTCACTGGTTCTCTGTTCATATGCTAGATATTGTATTTATAAGCAAATCATTAATAGCATGACCTCATGAAACCACAGTGTGATATAACTGTATAAACCATGGATCCTCAAACTACAGTCTGTGGGCTAGATCCAGCCCGCCATGCCCATTTACCTGGCCCGCCATAGTTCGCCGCGCTATGAAAAGGATCTCCCTGCGAGCAAGCTGCCGCTGGGCATGCACACGGCAAGGCGCCGGCTTGCTCACATGGAGAACGTTTTCTCTGAGTGAATCCAAAACGATCTCGTTGCTCGCAAGCCAGCACCTTGCCCTGTGCACTGTGAGGTGCCGGCTTGCTCGCAAAGTGATCATTTTGGACTCACTCAGAGAAAATGATCTCTGCGCATGCATGCCCCTGCCTTGCTGCCCGCGCCCCCACACCGCCCACACCGCCTTGGCTGCCTGCGCCCATCGCCGGCACCTTTCAACTGGCCCCCTGTTCAAAAAGTTTGAGGACCCCTGGTATAAATCATTATAGAGTGGATAAAGCTACCTTGGCTACTTGTCATAGTCGCTCCTATATAGTGGCAGTGTGTCTTTCAACATGAGCTGCTGAAAAACACAAGTGAGAACACAATTGTCCTATCATGTGCTTTCCCAGGACTTTGAATGACCACTGTGGAACAGAATGCTTACCTAGATAGACCTTTCTTATTAGTGGCAAAATTGCATTCTCTCAGAAACCAAACCATTGTTTCCTCAGGTCTTTATAACTCAGAGCAATATGATAAATGGTAAAATGTCCTGCAAGTTGGCTTTTAAAACATGTAAATATGTTTTCCCAGCTCAGCTGGGAACTATCATTTGGCTCCCCTCCTAGCATTTTCTCCCTTGGCAGTCAGTAAACCACCAGCGGGAGCTGAGATAGCTCATTAACAGGGCTGGCCAAACAAAGGCTCAGGAGTCTCACTGGGGCTTGGAGTCCCCCTGTTCACCCCCAGTCTGGATCCCAGAGATGGCATGGCCATGATTGTGGCAAGCTCTCCCAACGCCACCAGCCTGACCTGCTCACTTCCTGTGCCTCAGAAAGAGGGCAGGATGGGCTGGCAGCCTTGGGAGAGCTTATCCCACCATTCCCCATCTGCTCCTGCTTATCAGCACAAAGGCACTTTGGTGGTTCAACCTCTCCAGGTAGCAAATCTGGTGATGTTATCAGATGTGGCAGTGGCAGCCATGTTTCCTCAGTGTCTTTGGTGGCAGCTGCTTCAGTTGCCATTCTACCCCCAGTAAAAAAGCCAAAGATGGGACAGATCCAGGCCAACCACAAGCACCTTCTTCAGGGCTTCAAGAGTGAGCATAAAGTAATTGGGTAGGGAGGGAAGAGGGACTGAAAGTAACAACCTCACAACTTCCCATACACCATCTTCTTCCTGAGCCTCTGGAAGTGAGTGGGCTGGGTTGCTGGCCTCAGGAAAGCTTGCCCCAGCATGACCTGTGCTGTTCCTGCCGACTTTAAAAAGCCAACTTCGAAAGAGGTATCTTGACCCCTTTCCTGAATGTAGAGAGTGTGGGGATGAGTCACAGCTCCAAAGAGAATTTGTGTTGTTTATCTGACAGCCCCTGAAGTTACTGCTGTGTTTCCCTCTGCAGCTCCTTCAAAGAACCCTGACAGGACATGGTCTTCAAGTTAGAATTCTAACAAAGAATTCTCAGCACTTCTCACTATATTATAATTGCCATGATTTATTTATTTATTTAAAAGATTTCTACCCCATCCTATATGCAAAGCACCTCAGGATGACTTAAAGAAATCAAAACAAACAATCCATAATCAAAAACAACAATTAACAATAATTAAGAATATACATAAAACCAACAGCAATATATCTCCAATAAAAGCAAAGTCAAAACCAAATCAAAATCAAAATCAAAATGCGACTGTAGATAGTTAAAACCAGATTTAAAAATTCCTAATTCTTAAAACGGTGGGAAAATAAAAAGGTTTTCACCTGGCACCACAAAAAAATATAAAGTTGGTGCCAGGCAAACCTCTCTGGGGAGCTCATTCCACAGTAAGATGACATTTGCTCTGAGTAGTTCTTGTTTCTAAAGGTCCATTTCTTTGGACGAACACCCCACAGTTAGTGTTACAGGTGTCTGTGTGCCTTATCATGTACGTTTAAAAAAGTATACACTGATAAGAACACACTTTCATAAATAGAATAAATGTTGAAAGTCTTGTGGCTCTCAAACATCTGAGATTTACTGTATGCGGCTCTTCTGTTGAGCAAGTCTGAACATTTTTGCTACAACACGTATTTTCATAGTTTAGTCAACAGTGGAAAAGTACACTACTTTTGAAAAACATGCACAGAAATGCACACTTTTCCATTTAAACTATACACTTCTGTTCAAATGAGCTAAAAACAGGCCAAAGACAAGAGCAAACTAAAATGAAATGGAAAGTTATTTTTGGAGAATCCAAATGCTGGACTGCATGGACTGACCAGCATGGCTTTTCTTATGTACAGATTTGTTGGTACTCCTACCCCTAGGCTTCTTAAGGGCTAGAAGATAAACAGCACAATCATAATAGCTCTTCTTAAATCAAACTATATAGTATCCAGTCACAACATTAATAAAGACCGTAATAAAACTAATTCTAGTATAATGTAGTCTAACTGCACACTATAAAATGATAAAATTAAAAACAAACAATAAAAGGAACAGCTTACACCAGTGATAGGGATCACAGCTGCCACAGCCTAAAATGAGAACACTCTTAATAACATCATGCTGGTCTATATTGTCATCTCAGAACATATTTATACAAAGAAGAATGAGTCTCAACATAACAGAAAGTTGGGGACTTCAAGAGAAAGAGAGCATTTTAATATAATATGCTATTTGTAAAACAATCTGCTAAGATTCCCAGCACTTTTCAAGTGTCAAGAGGGGAAGGGAGTTTGATAACCACTGTTTTGGACTTCATTTTTGTTAACCAGAATCTAGCTAGTTCACTTGTCAGCTTCCCAGAATCTTTTAATACATGCTTTCTATCCAATTGTGAGCAAGCATTTTCTAATGATATATGACAACTGTTTCATTAAAAAAAATTTATTAATCTGTCCAATTCCTGAAATTGCAGCAGAACAAGAATGTTTATCTGATCAGCTATCACAAAGAATCTGACCTATTAAGTATACACTTATGCATACAGGGTTTCTGTTGATCTGTAGAAATACTAGGAGGTGACTGGTCCAGAATGAGTAGAAATATACAATGCAAAGCCTAAGACTAAAAAGCAACATGTAGTGTCAGCAGGACCCCTGTTATTGGCTTTCTGCAGTGGAATCTTCTGAATGGTTCTTGGGAAAAGGATGGCTGCTGACTTCAGCTAAGTGGAAAAATACAGCCCATACTAGCCCCTCCCCTAGCATGGCAGCGGGCATAAGCATCCATGTCCTGCCATGGGTTTCCCATAAACCTCTGGCTGTCCATGTTTTGAACATAATGCTGAACCAGACAGTGCTCTGATCCAGACAGAGCTCCGATCCTTCTGATCCAGCAGAGTTCTTATCATCAGTGACACATTTTGGCTGGCTGGAGTTAAAGGCTCTGCTTGATATGAACCCTTGATATGAGCTTAAGAAATGGTATCTAGGAAAATTAAGGAAGCTACGTCTAGAAGGACTGTATGGCCCTCCAGATGGTGCAACACAACTCCCACAGTGAACTGTTAAAGATAGGAGAGCTGCAGACCAACTGAAGGGCCACATGTTCCCCATCCCTGACCTAGAAGGGGCACTAAGACCTCAAATTTGCGATGTTTAAAGGACAGATTTGGCTGAAGGCATGGCTGTTCACAGGAGTCACTGCTGCATAATTTTTGTTCAGTTTTTTAATTTCTAAATTTTTTGAAGTAAAAAACACATGGTTCCTTCTCACTGCAAACCTAGAATATCAACACAGAGTACAAAATTTGAAAATAAATTGAAAGTGATGCCTGTGTACAATGGAAATCAGGTTAGAAAGATTCTAAACAGCTAAAAGCACAATGATAGTTCTAACAATATACAGACATTTCCCCACTTTGGTTATAATTAGTGTCACAAAACTATGCTCAGATAAATGAGAGCTACCTTTCATGATTATATGAGTTGCACAATTAATTTATGCTTTGCTACATGTATCACTGGGCAGAAATAGTATCCTCTTCATCTTTCCATGCATTTTCAACTTCCAGTCAGGAAAAGATGTGTAAGAAATGCTCAATTATTTAAAAAAATCTATACAGAAATGTTCAAATGGATATATGAATACCACATTGCATTCCTGCTTTATCCAGAGTTAGCTTTGCCAGTGATATCGTGCTCCTCTATTGAAAGTCTCAAATCAGTTTCACGGAGCCTTTTCTTTCATAGGGCCATGCCACACTCAATTCCTTTGGGTTGTATCGCATGGATACCATTGGTGAAATGTATTTTCCTTTTCCTTTACTTATTTAGGCAGCCTCCTTATGTCCTTTCAATGCCCTGAGAGTTAGGGGACTTCTAAGGTGTGCAAATGGACTGGATTTAACCATCCGTCAGCTTTGTTGTGTTGCTGAAATAATCCCTATCAGTGATTTTCAAATAATGAATTATGTGACAGGCAGCAATCTTACGTAGAATTGTCATAAGAACTTATCAGAAGCAATACTGTAGCATACCGGGCTGAAGGAAGAAAATGGTCATTCTCCATTTTCACAGAAGTCACACGTCCTCCTTACTATTCTGTATTAGCATAATAAACTAATCCATCACATGACTTAGTTTTATGGCAGTTTTTTTTTTGAGAAGCTGCCAGTATAACATTCATAATAGGAATTAATATATCATAATAACCATTATGAATGTTTCCACTCCTAAATTCTGATTTCCTTTCTCCAAACAACTATCTTATAGCCTTTATCTTTCAATTAAGACAAAACTCTCTGTTGTTCTTGAATCAAATATTTTTACAGCCACCACTACATTGCTAAACAGATTTGAAAAGGCTACTAAGGAGAATTATTGAGTACAGACACCTAAAAATATGCTAGGGTACATGCTTTTATTTTCTTGGAATTTTATTATTCCAAAGTAATAACTGAAAAAATAGTGCTGCAAAGAAGACAAGTTAGATACTCTTCATCACCTCTTCATGGCAAAAGGGGCAGGATGAAATTCAATGCAAGTAATAAAGAGTATATAATATATAATGCAAAAGCAAACTTAAATAAGTTGTAAGATACTTTATGAATTAAATTGTACAATGAAGATCAAAGAAAACTGCAATTAGAGAATGAGCCAGTTCAGACATAATGCCAACCCATGATTTGATACTACATGAATAAATCTCAAGCTTGCTTACTTCCTACTCCAACTTACATTTATACTGCATTCCAATTGTGTGGTATGATATCCTAACTTCCTGTTAGTTAGCTGTTGTATGAAAACAAAGCAAGTTATACTCTTCCTGGAAAGCAGGAATGGTAATAGGGATGGGAGGTTTGCAGTACACAGTTGGGACATTAACTCTCAGGCTCATTCATTTAGCTCCAAACCCTCAACAGAAAACATAAGTGAAAAATCTTCTAATGCCTACTTATATTACAGTTACATAGGATTGAGTTTCTAGCACTTTCTTTGTCAATTCACTCACAATTTCTGATGAAAACATTACTCAACACTGCAGGGATTCCTCTATTCCAAGGCCAGAGTGTCTCAGCTCAATGGGATTCTAAACTATTAAGAGGGGCAAGGGAGTATATGATGACAGCTGAAACAGTCATGTGCTCATTTTTTCATTTGTGGATTTTTCAAATCCCCCAATTTATATCCTAATAACTTCAGGGGCACAGAAAAATCATAACAGATGTAAAGAAATAAACGTTGTAATTTATCCTTTTGTTGTGGTTAGGGAAGGGTTCAGAAAAGGATAAAAGATTATATTAGAGTTTAATAATAACAAAAGCACACCTCAGTATAAATAATACGTATTATTTTCAACACAAATTTTGAATTTGCATGGGAGAAGGTTTTTTAGGCCTCTGCAGTAGTAGCAACAACTTGCTTGCCATTAAGGAGAAAATATGTTTTGGTTATTTCTATTAACACTATAAAGCCTCCTTCAATGTGGTTAGGCTGTCAAAACCTTCTAGATTGCTGCTATATGGTTACTATGTGCTGCCCAGAAGGACCACAACAAAAGTTTTAGCATGCCATTTCTCTATTGGCACTGATACAATCAAGTGATGATGCAAAACATACATAAGAAGCAGTAACCAGTGTTTGTATAGCAGAAAGCTTTTAAACTGTTTTATTATATATTTACATGAGTGTTATCTATTAAGAAAAACATGCCAGCATTTTGGAAACTTGGATGCAAAAGATGAAGATAAATAAATCATCGTTAATTGTCTTAGCCTGAATTCTATACTTGCCTCTCTTGGGGAAAGCCCCACTGAATGCTATGGGATTTACTTCAGAGTAAAAATGTACAGGATTGCTCATTGGCAGTGTTAAAAAAGCAGAGTGCTCATGCCTGCTGTACACAAAAGGCACGAGTTTACAGCACTCTGTCTTGTAAATTTACATAGATCACTTGAGCAGTGTAGTACATTTAAATAGGTTCTTCAGGTGATAAGCTGCAAAATTATTCTTTTAAGCCTGTGTTTATTAATAAATCTACAAAACAAAACAGTGCTCAGTTTTAGAGGGCTGAAAGAATTACACAAAATAACTTCATTTGTCTCCTTTGTTATTTCCCTTGTTTAAATGCTTTCTCTTTTTATACAACCACGGATTTCAAACTTGTATAGAGTAGCTGCTTTAAAACAGATTGCAGTCTGTTCACTGAAGTTACTTTGATCACAGAAACACTTTAGGCACAAATACGATGAACAAAACAACAGTTTAAGAGTTTGAAGCATGAAAAATGTTAATCTTGAAATTGTAACATCAGCTTTGTAAACAGTTGCACGTCTTTACAATACAGTTTGAAAAGAGCTACCATGTTCTAAAATAGTGTAAAGCTCAATGCAAACCTCAGCATTTCGTCTGAGTAAATAGCAAACTCAACTCCCATCTGCTCTTGAACTTTGGCCAAATCACATTTCAGAATGGCTTATGTGGGCCGCTTGCAGCAGTTAATCCCTCATTTTGAGATTATCCACTTTGATCAACTAACTCTGCAAAGGCCATCTACCCGACTTCAACACTATTCAGCTCCACCTCTGGCAGAGCAAACAAACAAACTCAGAAAAACGTACAAAGAGTAAGTCTCTTAGCTTCATGTCATGTTAGTACAGAAGTATACCAACCTTCTGCAAACTCCATTCAGATCTGGGCTCCCTGCCAATTCCTGCCTCTGAAAATTGCACCAGAAAAGTTACCCAGAGCTTTCAAGCCCTGTGCAAAGGGAAAAGGCTGTTCTGGAAAGCCTTCTTGTTGCACTCCCCCATTCACATAATTTGATTGTGCTTCACTGCACACTTGTTACTAAAGCTTTGCATCATAATTTGAGTCTGCCCACAAACTCCAAACAGGCTCCATGTTTCGGTTTATGTAACATTTGCTATTACAGTGAAGTACACTTGAGTCACAAAGGTCCTGGCAGATAACTAGTAAAAACAGGGAGGTGGAGTCTAATTTTATCTAACATGGTCACACCAGAAGCCCTTGCTGATGTACATTAATTGCTCTGTTTTCAGAACTTGCCAGAGTCTGAGAAGACTGTGCTTAAATAATTTTCTCCCTTTGTGTAATGTTGCCCTCACTCTTCTGTGATGTTACAAAAACTACAGAGAGAATAGATCATAGTGGACTTTAGCTGGCCACATTTACTGAGAGGTAATTTATTTTTAGTCACTCGGCAGAAGGATATGAGTATCTTGATGAAAATGGGTGTCAAAGTCAATAAAATCTCACTCCTTGAAATAACTATTTTTAACACAGGAACATATCGTCGTGTAATCACAGTATAACTGGTTCTGTGTGTCCATGAAAGCTTTGGACTTGTGTTTCTTGAACCAGCTCATCAATCCCTCAGCCAACCATCCCCTGTCCCCATGACACAACAAATTTTGAAACCAAGAATTCAAGCGTAGTTTGAGATATGGCATAGGCTGGGCTGTGTCTTAAAGAAGATAAGGCAAATGGTGCTACTGTATAGCTGTTGAGCTTTTAAGGTTTTTTTTGATCCAGTAAGTTTTTTGATCCAGACATTTCTTTTTAAGTTTATTAAAAATGGGTGGGGGGTCCCCCCTCAGGGCAAGTGTTCTGCCGCTATTTTTCTCTACAGGATTTCCATTTTAAAAATCATTGCTACATAATATTAATAACATGCTACATATCATTAATAAGTGTCCGAGATAAAGTAAACCAATCAATTGCAAAATTGAGATTGTATTTTTTTCAGAAGGCCACTGGGGATTTCCCTAGACCAGTGGAATCAAGAAAGTTGCAGATAATTGTTCATCCTCAGTTCTGACATTATTTTCTGCCGCACCAGTAAATTGTGCAGTGGTTAACCCATGGTTTATTTCTGTTCAGTCTCTAACAGTTCAGTGGTTCAGATTTGGAAGTCACACAGCAACACCCAAAAAGGAACTGATAATAGGCTGTGCAATAAAGCAGCTTATGCACAACAACTCCCATGTCCAAACCAATGTGCAGACCAAATCACCAGGACAAATTTTTAGTAGACTTATGTTCATGTTAACAGCTTTCAGTACTCCCCATGAACAATGTAAGGAGAGTGCAAATGGCATTGCCATTGACCAAAAAAAAATCATTTTAAAAATGCACAAAAATTCCTATAAAGAATTTGCAAGTAAAATTTACCTGAATTAATTTTGATACAACATGAAAACTGTATTAAATATACTTTGATTCCCCCACCCAGCATGTCAGTTTAAGTATTTTTGAGTACTAAAGAAACTTCTGAATAAGAAACTTCTGCAGTGTGTAAAATCAACATAGCAAACTTTTCAAAAATTCATACAATGAAATACTTTTACTAGGCCTACGATAAGAAAATGTGCATTTTTTTTTAAAGATCTCTAGATCTCTTATCAGGCAAGATGTTACAAAAAGCAGTTTGTGGGAAAGGGGAAGAGGGAGGGAGGGAGGAAGAACGAACAGGTTTCTTGGTTGGTGGTAAAAGGAGTTGAAGACTACTTATCTAGGATGGAAGGCAGTTTTGAATTAACAGCTGGATTTTATGTTTTCAGAACTGGAAGATCAACAATTTTCTGCAACTTTCCGTTGTCCTAGGGACACTGACACCTGAAAACATCACATCAGCTGACAATATCCTCCTCAATATAAGCATGTGCTTATTTCTATGCTGCCTTTATGGAAAGACTCTCAAGTTGTTATACAGTAAATACTATTTATAATCATGATTCATATAACTCTCTGCAGGCAAGGGCCATCTGTCCATATTCTCCTGAACTCCTGTTGCCCTATGCAAGAAAAAGTATCATCAGAAACCTTAGAGGAACTAATGTAACAGCCTGAGTTAGTAGCTGCTTATAATCCTCTCCAAAACATGCATGCACACACAAACATGCACACAATGCAGAACAGAAAGCCTCAGGAATGCCAGCTGGATATTTCAGTACCTTTATAACACCACCAGACAAACTGCAAAATGCGTCCATAACTTTATACAACCATTCAGAATGATTCCAGTTCCTAAAACTAACTAGCAAGCTAGTTAAACCAACAGGTTGCAAAGCAACCAAACAGTCTGAACTTCAGTTTAACCATTTCATATCTGTTGGGGTCCAAAGTTCATTCTGCAGACGTTAATTATGTGTCCAGGAATACATTAGGAAAAGAGTTTAAAAATGTAAATATGTAAAAGAAGCCTATTTTATCTTCGAAACACAAAAGAAATTCAACAGGCAAGGCAAATAGAATAAGAAGTGTGGCACAATAGCAAGAACCAAAGGAAGTTAAAAAGTGGAAGACCACAAGAACATAAGCCAGAGATCTAGATCAGAACAAAGGCTTTCAAGCTAATCTAGCACTCTGTTCTCACAGTCAAATGGGTACCTATGGGCAGCGCACAAGCAGGACATGAATTCAATGGGGGAGAGGGAACTATAAAAGGAAAACAGAGCTGGTAGAAGAAGTAGAGACTGAAAAAATGCTACGGTGTTAAGGAAAGGCAAGAGAGAGAAAGGAGGAACAAGAAATGGAGGACTTCAGGGAAACAAGGGCAAACAGGAAGAAAACTAAGCTGAGAATAAGGAAGTTTCTGTTCACTTAATAACTCCATGTTTAACATCACATTTCTGTTTTGTGGACATTTTTCTACTGTACTGGTATGCATTCCTATTAACCACAATCTGTTGTAAGACTAATCTAGAAGCAAGAATACACAGTAGCTCACTTAATAACTGCCCATTATTATGACCATATTTGTATTTGGTAGACACCTTGCTACTGTGCCAATTTTCATGCTTCTATTAACCACAGTAAGTTGTGAGACTATGTTGTAGAAGCAAGAGTACATAGTAGCACAGAGAGGTTATCAATTATTGAAGTCAAGTGTCAGTCTGAATCAGTTAAAGGTTAACGCTTGCCTGTATTCATATAAGGAAAACAAAAGCTATAAAGTAAAACTGAATGGGATCATTCAGTCCTTTCATGAAGTCATTCAGCTAAAATCAGTAGGTGAGAACAGAGTCAGAAGAACTCCGAAGCCCAGAGTACTGGGAGTATGAATCTGAATTACAAAACATGGAATACTGTATATGTGATGAAAGACTCATGATGAAAACCAAGTCAAGTGCCATAAACATGTTTGAGCAACAGGTAGACTTATTTGTTTTATGAAAATTAATCATATAATCAAGGAAAGGCATACATTTAGATCTTAGAGGAACTACAAACCTATGATTGTGAGCCGCCTCGAGAGGACATGCATAGGGGACGGCATATAACAGTTTTAAATAAATAAATAACCAGGAACAATGGGTTCAATCCAACATGAGTCATACTTAGGAAAAACCTCTTTAAATCAATGGAACTTGCATTTCAATTAAATTTACCCAGGAACATTTACACTCTTCTTCAACAAATCTAAGCATAGTGTATTAAAACTGTCCCCAAATGTTAATTTACTTGATAATTCTTAATTATCATAATTATGAATTATAATTCATAATTCTCCTCCAGCTCTCAGTCTTATCCCCACTAACAACTGTTACTGCCCATGAGTCTGGTTTATGTGGTGGCCAAGCCCCAAACATCGCAATGTATCAGTCTTAGTACAGTTGTTGTGGGTTGCTGATCATGTTGTAATGGTTTTACTGTTTATTGTTTTATTTATACATGATTTTTACTGGTTGTTTATATGTCATTTACATTTGTAAACCACACAGAGAGCCTATGAGCCTTGGGTTGGCATAGAAGTATAAAAATAGTCTACCTGTGTTCAACCATAATATAAAACAAGTCAGAAACTGGACAGCCATCTCAGTGGGATGGTGTAAAATGTTGTCCTGCAAGAGCAGGGGGTTGAACCCAATGGCCTTCATGGCCCCTTCCAACGCTAGTATTCTATGAAGTTCATAAGCACAAAAATTAACAATAAAATCAATACATGATGTGCAGATTCATTTCTGCATCCCCCTTCCATGCCATCACCAATTATTGGCTTTTACAACTTGTATATGTATTACAGACATTTAAATTTGCAAATGACAATAGCAGAAGGAATAAGCCATGTATTTCAAGAGTCAGTGGAAATATTCTATGCGAAGTCTGTGGCTTCTAGTCTGCAATATTAGTTGAATAAATCCTGCCATCATATGCAGAACCTGTTGCTTCCTTAGAGAAAAAAAGTGTTCCTAAAAATTTCAGATGGAGATTTGGTAAGAATAAGAGAGATACCTAAAAAGTAAGACCTCAATAAATAATGTTCTTGATCAGCCACATCTGTGACTAAAGAGAAAGATATCCTGTAATCAAGCTTCTAATTATTTACACAGCTGCCAGTTACAGAAAAAGTACTGGAGGGCTAAAATAATTCTGAGAAACCTTTTCCAGCACTACTGTGAACTTCACTAACAGCCTCTGCAGCATAAAGCAAACCTAAACCTAGATCAGGGATGGGGAACCTCTGCCCCACAGGAGATACCCATTCAGCATCCACACTGAACTTCATTGGAAGATAGTGGATTGCTCTCCCTCCCATGCCACAAGTGAAGCACAGAGGCATTTTTGGAGGATGGTTCAGCTGCAACACCCCCAACCATCCCCCTGCAGAATTTAGGCTTTGAAAAGCCTCAGATGTAGGCAGTGAGGCTGCCAGAGCATTGTCTAGCCTGCAGTATCAATGTGAAGGTAAAAACCCTGGGGACAGCTAGGGGGGACTGGCAGGCAGCAGGAGATCCGTCCCCCTGTAAGGCCTGCATACAACCCACTGGCTGCTCACACACGAGTTAAACTATGCTTTTTGGAAGCCTTCCCCAGCCTTGTGCTTTCCAGACATGCTTGGGCTACAATAGCCAGAATTCCCAATCAATGGCCCTGCTGGATGGGAATTCTGGGAGTTGAAGTCCGAATGTTTCCGAAGGCCCCCAGGTTGGGGAAGGCTGCTTTATGGTGATATACTCAGGTAGCCTGACCCACAAGGTTGACATATTTTGCTATCACAGGGCCATTTCTTAAGCCACTCTTTGTCCTTAGTACACGTTATCCCAACACAAAATATACATGCACCACATGATGTCTGATCTCTCTCAGCGACTCAGATCAACGCAACTCACAGAATCATGACCATTATATATCACAAGACTTCCAGACAATCTCGAGACCTAAGAACACAGGAAACAGTCAGACCAGTCATCCATCTAGCTCAGGACTGACTGACTGACAGTAGCCCCTCAGGGGTATTAAAAGATGAGTCCCTTGGCTTATATGGCTTATATGGAAATGTCTGAGATTGAACTTGGGAGCTTTTGTCGGTAAAGTATGTGCTCTGCTACCAAGCCTTGGTCTTGCCCCAAGCAAAAGTATAAGGCATGACATACTTGAAATGTGCTTGGCGTTGTTGCATATGGATCCTGACATAGTTCTAGCTTCTAAACTGAACAAATTCAGTTATTAATATATATTTTCCTCTCAGGTTCACTTCTATTGCAGATCAAAGAATGTGCTTGAGAAGAAAGAGTAAATGTGAAGAGTAAATGTGCACAAACAGGAACTTTCACATCAAGGGGCAGGTCTTCAATCTCCCTCCTTTCAATTTCAAGCAACTGCCAGCTATAGCCATTAACAGGGGTAGACAGGGTCATCTGGCAACCTGGCGCTTGTCTGAAAAGTCACTAGATGGCGCTGCTTCGGGCTTGCATTCACAGCATTATCACCGAAAGAAGGAAAGCGCTGTCTTTAGGACCCAACAGCAGAATGCAGAGTCTCCGTAGAAAGACTCAGGCTGTATGTTCCAGCTAATGAGCTAAATGAGTCATCCTTGCAACATGGCTCCTGCTCCCTTCCAGCCCTTGTCCTGAGTCAAGCATACTTGATGCATGTACGAGAAAGAAAAACTTTCTGTCCATTGCTGCTGAGGAAACTGTGAGTTCCAGTTCTCCAGAGCTACCACAAAATGGAAAGAAGTAAAGTTAAAGCCTTGAAATAATTTAACAATATATTAATAATCAGTGGGTTTTTTTAGCAATTCATTGGGGGGAGGGGACCTTTTGATGCACTGACCCATTTATGTTACAGCCTGCTTTAATCCATTGGGATAAGTGTAGCTCCATTCTATGCTCAAGACAGGCCCTGCACAATTTGGTATCATTCTTCAAATTCAGTGAAGCTGCTGAATTTTTTCCCAGTCCAAGGAAATAGCAGGGTTTTTTTTTTAAACTATAATTCTGAATTAAATTCGAATCAAATCTGCTCTAATCAGCTTCTTTACAAGGTTATACAAGTTACATGTTTTAACATGCAACCTTACAAAATTAGTAAGAAAAGAAAGCAAAAGCAAATGGTACCAGAGAAAAAGAAAGTGACAAAAGTTACTGGTTGAGAAGCAAATGTCATAAAGAGATCTGCTAGACCAAAATAAAAGCTAAGGACAAACATGAAGGGCTCTGAAGTTAAGCACATACAGAAACAACATTCCAGTTTGCAACCAGGAATCAAACAAATCACAAATAGTAGGCACCCTAATAAAGCCTACTCCTAGCCCAATGGATGCATGCCAAAATCCATCCGTTACATATGATCTAAGTGGGAAGAAGTAGCTAAAGCAAGGCATCTTATATGACGAGAGCCTCAAATCAGGAGGCTACCCTTATTTTTCAGTTTTAAGAACTCTGGTCACTCTCATTGTAAACTCTTGGACCCTTCAGGAAAAAATAAATAAATAAAGGAATAAGTAAAATTTCAAAAGTGCCCCAAACTCCCAAGTGACAGAAAATAACACACCACGGCATTCTACTTACCTCAGATACTTTACTTCCTGTTTAAAGTATCCTGTAACTATTAGGATCATCTGTACTACCTGCCTTTATCTCCTTGTTAATGTTTTATGTCCCACCTAGATTTTCACCCCGTGAATGAAGTCATATCAAGCATTTACACATATAGCACAGATGTTATAGCAGGAAGAGCACAGGTACCTGGTTCCTTGGCCTCCAAAAGCTGTCATGTTGACACTGTTTTTTTCCAGCTGTTCTTCTAGGTCAGTATCTAGAACTGTGATTGTGCTACTAATCTCACATCAGTGCTGTATCTTGTCTTCCTGCATAGCTTGGTAGATAGGAGGGCAGAGTAGAGATTTCATGGCACTGTTGCATTTAGGCCAGAGGACACTCATACACTAGATCATGGCTTTAAGTGGCTTCCTCTGAGTTTGTATTATACTAAACAAGCTGTCTTCTGTTAGCAGCTATATCTCACTACTTCCCAAGGTATTAAAAAGTTGGATTTTACAGTCAACTTGCTATATTTATAAAACCTGAAGAAAGCATGCAAATCAGCCACCCTTGCTGCAGTGAAATGCAGCAGGACCAGCACAGTGTAGATCTGATGGCTGGGTTTCCAGAAATGTCTGTGGAGCATCCAAAAATCTGGACACTCAAGCAATGAGAACTTTTAAAGGCATGTACACTGGCAGGACCTCCTTCTTCAACAGGTGGGCATGGAGAATATTCCAGGTGGTGTAACTTCAGGGCTTACAACTGGGCAGAGCCAACATTATGTAAAAACTAGTGCCTTTGCTGCAGCAGCTGAAAATGACTTTTGCTCCACCTTGGGATACATGCTACTCAGCAACAGCAAAGGATAAAACAGAATGGCTGCTTAAACAAAACACTGAAGCAGCTGTGAAATAAAGTCTGGGAAAGGAGTTTAGTTGGTGCTGAAGTGAAATATAGAAGTGACTCCTCCACTATATTTACGTATTTGGACCCTTAAATTATGACCTGAAGCTTTCATCAAGAAGCTCCTTCCAAATGAGGGAGGGCATGACGTTACAAGAGAACCCCTTCCGTGGGGATGCCTCACCTGTGAAATGCCCTGTCCAGAGGAGTTTGCTTGGTGCCTATATGTGGGATGGGGTAACTGAAGACTTTTTATTCTAACAGGCATTTTAACTGCAGTTTTTGTGCTTTTAGATACTTGTGATTTTCTATTTTTGCTGCTGGTTTTATTTTTATTTCAGGTTTTAGTTTTATTTTGTTATGTGCCGATTGTCTGTGCCCCTTGTTGCTGGTTTTATCCTGATTTTACCCTGTGCTGTTTTGTCATCATTATTTGGTATTTTAGGTTTTTATTTGTACACTGCCACAGAACTGTCGTTATTGGGTGGTCTGAAACTGCAAGCAAGCAAGCAGCAGTCAAGCAGGATCTGGGAATAAAGATCAGTAGCAGGCACAGATGGGAAGCATCAACACAACACATCCACGCAGAGCATGGTTAACTGTTGAGAGGTGCGGGGAGGACAGAGGAGATCTGAAGAATTATGATGTTGGATCCAGGAATTCCAATACTTGGTGTGTGAATGTGTGCTACTTTAGAGAGTTTGACCTAATGATATTACAGTAAAAAGCTCCATGTAAGCTTCATAGGAAATAAGAGTTTGTTAAGCAAAATGACTCCCCGGAATTTCCTGCCCTGTTCTCAACTTTTTCATTAAATATTTTTATTATTTTACAAAGCTGCATTGATTACTTTTCTTGTTTACATTGCTTTATGTATAATTTATAGAAAAATACACAAATACTTCAACTGGCCACAGCTTGGGATAAAGAAGACTGTTATAAAATCAATGCAGGATGACTGTATGTAATTATAATAAAGTACATTGTTCTAAATTATTAGCAATTAAAACATTCCTGGCTAATGGATAATTACAGACACTTTCAGATCAGGGGTATCAAACAATTTTCAGCCAGCATATCAGATTCCATATCAGAGATGCTCTTTGAAGTGGCATTTTGGGGTGAGCAAGGGCAAAGCCAAAAAGGATAGGCAGAAGAGGAATGGCAAAAATACTAGCCCATTTCAGTTCAGTAAATAAGCTTTTAGGGAAGCATTCTAACCTTTAAGAATTGCGGGGGGGGGGGGGCTGCACAAAGCTATGAAATGTCTGGATTAGACACCTGGGTAAACGATGTGAAAGTAGAACAGAGTGTGCCCATCTTTGGAACCCCAAAGGGTCAGATTGGGTCATGAACCTTAGGTCTTCCTCTATTGCTCTAGATGATTAATTGCCATAGTTACACATAGTTCATAAAGTATTCCGTGTAAGAATAGTCCATTTGATAAACTTGAGCTCAAGTCCTACTAGTGAGAGTGTTGAATTTCAGCCCAAAAGTTCAAGATGCAAATCCTTTCCCAATGATTGTGCAGCACTCAGTGAACTACTCTTTGCATGGATACAGACAAGTGTTTAACAACTAGTAACACAACACTGGGTATATGTATTCCTCTAATATGCTAATTGCCTATAGCCCTACTGAGGCATTTATCTGAATATGTGAGGGCTTAAGGTGAGCTCTGAGATGGGGTGTATATAATGTTATTTGGTGGGATATGTTCCACGTCATCTATCATGAAAAGCATCTAGCACTATTGTCACAATAAACAGCATAAATGTGACATATGACAAATAAATTATTAAAGGATGAGATATATGCACAGGACAACCACTGTAAAACAGTATCTTTTCAGTTACAATGTCAGACAGTAGTTGTCTCTTCTATGCTGGGATTCCTAGCAGTGTCTTAACTTACTTCAGGCAAGCAGCAGCTTGACAACTCTTGCTTGTTGAAACGGAATCTTTGGAAACTCAGTGTTTGGTTCCTGTTTTTCCCCTCCTTAATATCTTTAACTCTCTGTTCACCCTGCTATGTATACAGCAACTCTGGGCCTGAGGCCAGTTCTTTCTGCCAATCTCCTCATCAAGTTACCTCCCTAAACTATGAGATAGGAAACTGAAGTAGATAGGAAGCTTTGTAAATGCAACACAAAATTTAGACAAACTGTACTTAACAAAATGACAGTGCTTTTCCACCTGTACCTGCATCTGCTTTAAAATACATGAAACATTGACGGGACCTGCTCTTACATTTTAGTCATATTACATTTCCTCTTAGCTCTTTAAACACCCCCCCCCGCACAATTCATATCCATTTTGGGTATTTGCTTTGGTGAGAAGCAGAGATGTCTGAGAGAGAACAGAATCTAATGTTATTTATTGTTTTAATTATTGTTGTACCATTATTTATTTACTATTATTGATTGTAATTTTAGAATTACTACTGCTTTTAATTATTGTAAACCGACCAGAGGCATTTTATCAGGAAGGATGGGGTAGAAATGTTATAAAGAAAGAAAGAAAGAAAGAAAGAAAGAAAGAAAGAAAGAAAGAAA
>NW_025336347.1:13831690-13898856 GCF_004798865.1 Varanus komodoensis
AAGAAAGAAAGAAAGAAAGAAAGAAAGAAAGAAAGAAAGAAAGAAAGGGTGCTTATGTCACTACAGAGTCCCTTTTAGCCCTGTTGTGCAAGCTGCCCCTGCCATTTGTGGAACACTGACTTTGAGCTTCTGGGGGCGAGATGAAAGGAGCAGAAATCATTGTTTCTGGAAGGAGGCAGGCAAGCGCAGCTCACACAAGGAGGGTCCACTCACCCTTGTTTTAGGGCTTCTCCTAGGAAATACTAAATTTTCCTTGCCTAAGGAGTAGACCCTGCTTGTACAGAACTGATGGGACCCACCAATTGTGGAAGGAGATTGCTGTAAATGCCCAGAACAAGTTCCAGAAAAAAGCTGTTTCTAAAAATGCTTTGTTTCATAAAATGAATTAGTCATGAATGCACTATCAGTTAAATCAGGCAACCGCAAATTGAAAATATATTTTCAGGAGAATCCTACATGGAAATATGCCTATTTAATAAATAATGGGCAATCTCCAATAGGCACTTCACCCCCAGCAATTCCATTGTAGCACATTGATTTTATTCTACAGGTAAAACTGAGCATTTGTGCAATGGGTATATAGCTCTTCATAGGCAGGCAGCAATTCAAGACTCTATTAGGCCCACAGCAGGAATCTTGTATTTACTTTATTTGGATCATACAATAAGCCATGGTGGGTTAATTAAACCATAGAATAAGCCATGGAGAACCAGGTTGGAAGAGTGCTTGGTTCAGGTGACACATTAACCTACTGTGATATATACACTAGAGTAGGCTATCTTTTTGGGTGAACCCAGTGCGTTGGTTCACATGAAACATTAATCCCATCCCCCAGGAATTTTAGCCGTTCACTGTGGCTAAAATTCCCCTTTGTCTGACAATCAGGCACAGAGGGGAATAGGGTCCCTCTTCCTCCTCATTCAGTTCTATTAAAGTATCCCAACAGACATGGCAGAAGACATGAAGGGAGCAGAATAACAGCATTTTGGCACTTTCAGCCTGTAGGAGACTGCAGGCCCACTTTGCTGCCTGGTTCTTCTGCAAATGCTGGTGAAAGCATTAGGTGAAGCAGCAGCAGCAGCAAGCAAGGACAGAGCATCTTGCTGTGGGCTCAAAATCTGCACTGTACTACAGCTAACCAGTGGGGAAGAGCCAGGAGGTATCCTCAGCTGGGTTGCCTGGGCCTGTAGTCTCCCACCACCCTGTCCTCAGCTAGCACAGGGTCTATGGGCACCACCCCACCAGGGGTAGGAGGGTGAGCAGATATCTGCAGCACCCTCTTCACAACTCCTGTTGGAGGCTTGGGAAGCTGGTGCCGGGAGTGCACTGGTGCCACTTGCCTTGTGCACCTCCTTGGCTAGAGTAGCAAGACATTTTTTTTACTGTTCTGACCAAGGGGCTCTTCTAATTTAGGGCTTTGCTGTGGCTTGGCATGTCTTCCTGGTTAAGCCGTGGTGGATTGTTCTATGATAAGAACAATGATAAGCACACTATGATAAGCCATGGGTAACTGGCATGGTTTATAAGTCGTTCCAGGATGGCTTATAAACCACCACTGGTTTGGCTGCCATGTTAATTCACCAAGGATGATAAGCCACTGTAGGTCATTGTGCTATCTGAACCCAGTCTGTCACTAAGAAGTCCACGGTTTACAGTCACTAAGAGTTCTTACTTCTGCTTAATAAGTGAAGGGTACATGTTTTTTTCAATCGTTCTCACATCACTTGTTTATTAGATTAATATGGCTATCCAAGTGGTGATACTTCATTAAATGGTGTTCTATTTTAAAATAACTAAGTAATTGGTTGGAGTGTCTTTACTGAAACAAATCTGACGTTTAAGTGCAAAATGCTTCTGGGACCATGCCAGAATGTTTCTTGCAACAGCTATAGAATTGCATCGTGGCTTGCCAAGATGAAATTAAATCAGGCATTACTAGAACTAAAGATTAAAATCCAGCTGCTGGAATTTGGAATTGGTGAACTACTGTTTGAGGAATGGAAGAGTACTTATATGAAACCAGCTGAAGCTTCTAATGGTAATTTGCTAAATTATATAATTAATTCAGGCCTTTTGGTAGTCAGCCACCACATGTGCCTGTCTAGCATTAGCTTGATAGGCTGAAGGTCTCTTTTGTGAAGAAACAGAGGCACTACAGATTTTATTTTGGCAACTAGATCACAACAGATGGAGGATTTAGAATTCTGAATACCACATAAAAGCCAACAAGCTTCTCAGAAACTATTTTTATACTAATTGCCATCTGAGGTACAAGCAGCAGGTAAAAGTGACTTTCCTCCTTATGTATAATCTAATTGTACTTGTTATCAAACAGCATATCAGTGGGATAGGATCATGAATAACATGAGCATTTGAGCAGAAATATTTGAGCATAAAAATTAAAGTACACTTAATAGGGTTTAAATGTTATGTTGACACTTCTACCGAAATGCAATGTGGCTGTGATCTGTAACAATGCCATCCCTTTGACCAGGAACCCTGTGAAGGAACTGAAATACACTGAGTGTGTGGACTTGAGGTTGCCACCCTGGGACAGACTGGAGATTCTGCTGGTATACAGACCACCTAGCAAAATATCTGGCTGAACTCACAGAATTGGATTCAGAACTAGCATTGGATTCCCCCATGCTGTTAATCCTGGGAAATTTCAACCTTGCTTTTGAGTCCAGTTTGTCAGGGGCTGCTCATGTGTTCATGATGACCAAGAGAGCCACAGGTTCATCCCAACTGCTCTCTGGACCAATACTTACTTCTGGATACACACACAATACTGTATCTGGTTCTGGACAGCTGACTTTGGAGACTGAGGTTTCTATGCCTGCAGTCTTGCCTTGGTCAGATCATTACTTGGTCAAGCTAAGGTCACAACCCTTTCTTTGTGCTCCTGCAGAGATGCAGAACCTATTAGGATGGTCCACCCTGAAAACTTATGAATCCGATTAGCTTCCAGTCAGCCCTAGGGGGGTTCTTTGACCCATTCTGCAGGTGATCCTGTTGAGTTCCTGGTCACAAAATGGAATTGAGAGATGACTAGGGACATGATTGCTCCCAGGTGTCCTCTCTGCCCTGCTTCCAAAAGAGCTCCCTGGTATGTGGAGGAACTCCAGTGCATTTAATGAGAATGATGATGACTGAAGTGGCAACAGCAGAAATAGATTAATCTCTGACAAAACACTGTATAGAGAGCATTATGGCAGTATGAGCAGTAGAAGCAATAAAGAGGGGTTTCTTCTCTGTTCATACTGCATCTGCAAATTCACTTCCAGCAATGCTGTTTAGGAATATAAGGGACTTATTTCAGGCCCCAATGCCCCCTAACCTATCTTTAGTGCCATCAGTTGTTTGCTGTGACACTTTTAACAACCATTTTGCAGATAAAATTTCTTGAATAAGAGCCAAGCTTGATGTGATCCTGGAGGTGAAGATTGAGATAGAAATGCCCAGCAATCCCATGAATGGGGTTATCTTAGATCCATTTCATCTTGTAAGTCCTGATGACTTTGACAGGCTGCTTGGACTGGTGAGATAAACCACCTGCTCTCTCAAGCAATCTTGGCTGGTAGTCTGGGGGTGGAGACATAGATGAAGATGGAGCTATTATGTTATCATCAATGCCTCCTTTAGAGAACACATGGTTCCCGTCTGCCTAAAGGAGGCTACTGTATGGCTCCTCCTTAAGAAACCTAATTTGAACTTCCAGACCGTAACACTTTAGACCAGTGTCAAATATATCATTTCTTTGTAAGATGATTTAGAAGACAGTGTCTCTCCAGTTTCAGGGAGTTGTGAGTAATACTGACCTTCTGGATCTGTTTCAAACTTCATTCAGAGCAGGATATGGAGGCAAGATTGTTCAGGTAACTCTAGCTGATGTTCTATGACTCAGAATTGACAGGGGGAATGTGTGCTTGTTGGTTCTGTTGAATCTCTCAGTAGCCTTTGAGACAATTGACCATAGTGTCCTTCCGGATTGACCGAGAGAGTTGGAAATTAGTGGGCCAGCCTTCTAGTGGCTCCATTCCTACTTCTCAGGCTGATTCCTGACGGTGATGTTTGGAGACTGACTTGTGAAGTCCCAGGGGACTCCATTTTGTCTCCAATGCTGTTTAACATCTACATGAAGCCACTGGGAGAGATCATCCAGAGGAGTGATCCAGAGGTGTTTGCAATTAAGGGTTCGAATCCAGGGTCAGACATATGTCAACCAGTTCTAGAAGGGGTTGCAGCTCCCTGAAAGGCTGTGTTCACAGTTGTGGAGGTGCTGCTTGAACCAGCCCCTCAGATGTCAGAACAGACAGAAGCTGTGGTCAAGAGTACCTGTTGTCAGCATCAGTTGATTTGCCAACCTCATCCCTTCATACAGGAGAATGACCTGGAAACAGCAGTGCATATGCTGGTAACCTCTAGGCTTACTTTCTTCAACATGCTCTACAAAGGACTATCCTTGTACCTACTCTGGAAACTGCAACTAGTTCACAATTTGGGAGCCTCCATCATGTCTCCTCTTACCCGCCTTTTTACTAAGCTAAACAATGCCAGTTATTTTAGCTTTTCCTCAAAGGGAAGTTGCTCCAACCTCTGTACTTTTTCTAACTCAATAACATCCTTTTTCAAGTAAAACGACCACAACTGAATACAATATTCTAAGTGAAATTGTACCAGAGATGTGTATAAGCGGAGTAAGATTTTGCCAGTTTTATTTTCCACTTTATTCCTAATTATGCCTAGCATGCAATTTGCCTTCTTTGCAGTAGCTGCACTGACATTTTCATTGAACTGTCCACTAGTACCTTTTCTTGCTCAGCCACTGCTAGCACACCAGTGTATACTTGAAGTTGGGGTTTTTGCCTCAATCTGCATTACCTTGCACTTACTTTGAAGTGCATTTGACATTTTGATGCCCATTCTCCCAGGTTAGGAGAGATCCCTTTGGAGCTTCTCAAGTTCCTTTTGGTTTAACCACCCTAAATAGTTTAGTGTCATTGGCAAGCTTGGCCATTTTACCACCTACTCCTAATCCCAGATCATTTATGAATAGTTTGAAAAGCATTGTTTCTAATACCAAACTCTGTGGGACTCCGTTGGTTATATCTCTCCATTGGGATAAATTTACATTTATTTCCACCCTGTCTCCTATTCTTTAACCAGTTAGTGATTCATAAGAGGACCCTCCCCCCTCCTCCCCCGCACATGCACACTTGTATTCTATGGCAGCTTAGTTTACTCAGGCGCCTATGGTAAGGGACCTTGTTAAAAGCGTTCTGGAAGTCCAAGTAAACAATGTGTATTAGAGCACCGCATTTTCATGCTGACACCCTTAAAGAATTCCAGTAAGTAACTGAGTAAATACTTTCCCTTGCAGAAGCCATGCTGATTTTTCCCCCCAAGCAGGACTTGTCCTCTATGTGTGCACTGAGTCTATCTTTTAATAATGCTTTTTAATTACCTTTAAAGCCCTTCATGGCTTGGATCAAAAATAACTTCAGGAACACCTTTGCCCATATATTCTGCCTTGCCCACTAAGGTCTTCTGGGGATAATCTTCTGAAGTTTGCTTCTGCAAGATTAATGTCAACTATCCAGAGGACTTTCTCAGTTGCTGTCTCTAAACTATGGAATGGCCAGCTGAAAGAGATGCATCAGATATCCCAGACTGCTACCTTCAACAGGGAGTTAAAGATGTATCTCTTCTGAGAAGACCTCCTAGATTAGTTTATTTAAAATGCTTTAGTTGAAATTTTAATTATTGTTGTTTTTAATCTTTTGCAAACTGTCCAGAGCCTATGGGAATGGAGTATTATATAAATATTGAAGGGAAGGGAAGGGAGAAAGAAAATATGCACTCCCTTTTAAATTTCAGAAGAAAAAGTGCTGAAGACTACTGACATGCTAATGAATTTTAGCAGCCCAAAGTCACATGCATCCTATGTTGACAGCTACTCATATAATTCAAAAGAACTGATTTTTCCCAATAATATTCTGAGGACACCTTCCATTTCACTGTTAATATTTATTACTCAGACATTAAAAATACTTCAAGGACATATATCTATTTTTTTCACATACTTGCTAAAGATAATCAACTGGAAAAACATGAAATACAACTCTGAAGCTTGGCTAGCATTGTATTTATAATTGGCATACATTAACTTTTTCAAATGAAAAATTTTCTGCTCCACACTACTGCACTTGTTTGCAAGACTGCATTAATAATCACTGATAAACTCTCAGTCAAAGTCAATACACCATTAAAACAGTTGTGCTTTTAACCGTAAAGCAATGGCTCCAACATAGCAATATTTGCTTATAGTAAATTCATAACAAATAACATAGCTGCAATTCATCTTATACACAGTGCATTATGAAATTCTCTCTTCAAGAAAGGATGCAATTCATAAACAAAGAATGTTAGAAAAGGTATCTTTAGCCCACTCACTTGTGCCATTAAAAGCATCATTTTGGATAATTGGCATCATTAATAAACAGGAAGAAATACCTAACCAGTAATCTTCAGTCTACCACACCTGAACTAAACAGATGGTAACATATACAATATATGAACGTTCAACATATTCCAAATTAGCCCTATGAAGAAGTGTACTGTTTAGCTAGCATACACAGTATTCTACCATATTTATCTTGTTTGTCCCTAAAACAACTTTGTACAATGTGATACTCTTAATTCCATTCTACTGACAGAACTGAGGACAGATAATAGGAGCTTTGGAACATAGAACTATATAACCTGGTACTGGTTGTGCTTCCTTACAGAAATCGTTCACTGAAATCAAACACCATATTAAGTCATGATTATGGACATTCAACTATAATTTGGTGCAATGCCCAAATCAAGTTTGCAATAAGCCAGCAAGCCAAAGTCATTTTAAAGCAGGTTTGCATGTCATAGTGTGTATTTGATATCTGCATTAAACAGCTCCTCAAGACTGCTACATCTGGAGACAGGACTGTTGTGCAGACTTGAAAACAAAAGCAACTGTAAACCATGATTTAATCTATATGTTAACAGAAAAACACCCAAAAACCATGGCTTGGCATTACTGCTTAAGTGCTCAGTTCAAATCTGTGAGATAAATTTTCTATAAACACAAGATCCCACAAAAGTACAAATGTATATCTTATTCTGTTCCTTTCAATTATTTGGCACTTTAACTTTTTATTTTCCTCCCAAGTGGTCTCATAAAACTTGACTTTGTATTGCAATATGTCTAACCTGGCAGTTATAAGAACCTTGTCTTTTCATTCAATTATTACAAAGACTTTATGCTAAATCCAATGTTAGCCCTTCTTAGAGTAGACCCACAGAAATGAATGAGCCATTCATCAGACATAGCTAATTTAAGTCCCACTCATTTCAGCTGGTCTATCAGAATTTAACTTTCTCTCCATGTAGATTTCATTAGAAATCTCTATCAAAATATTATATTTACACCAAAATAACCAGAGGAATATTAGGTCACTTCTTTCAACTAAATAAACAAAGCTGTTTCTAGTTTGTTTTGCAGTGCCTACTTTCCTCTCAACCCTCACCCATCTCTGCTTAGTCAGTGTATGTCTGTGAAAAATTATGTAACAGGGTATGTATATATGTGCTTAAGAAACTCTTATGTTATTACATATTTACAGAGGACCAGATAAATAGATTTCTGGGCTGTATCAATAAGCAGTTTATTGAAATTGTCCTAAAAGGAGAGCAATCAGTGTTTCCTAAATATCCCTCTACTCCCCAAGTTACAGCAAAATTTTAGTTCATATTCATTAGAAGTAAGTCCCACCAGGTTCAATGGTTCAACAAGGTCTGCAGCCTAGTTTACCTTATGGCTCTCCTAGTTCAGTACCAAGTCTGCTCTACAGGTGAGTATGTAGAGAACCTTTCATGTAGGCACATTTCTGTGCACAAGATCTGTGGCCTAAAATATTTGCATGAATAGAACAAAAAGCCTCTGGTTCTCTCAACTTTTTGGAACTTCCTTTCCAGATCAGAGTGGGAGGATGAAGCACTGAGGGAGCAATATTGGAATCAAATAGCCGTAATGAGGGTGCTAATAGGGTTCCAAGATCTCTGGTTTTGGGTAGCTGTGGTCTATGGGGAGAAGGCTTTCTCTATCTTAGCCCCTCCAGGAATACTGCACTTCCCATTCAGATATCACATGTGAAGTCCTCCCACATAATTTAAGAAACTAGACTGCAGATTGGTTATGAACCCCACTTATTCTTCAAAGAAACTGAACTCTACAGAGACTAGTAGTAGTTTCAGATAATAAGGGTTTATTATTATTTTTAGAGTATTTAACATATACTAAGTACTCAAGATAAGGTCTCCCTAAAGCCTACAGTATTTGCTGAAGTTAACTTTTGTTGGTTAAAAAAGCTTTGAAAGATTTAGAAATAGATCATTATTTTTTAAAAAATGGAATACCTCATTATTTATCATTTAAAAGTGATTCTTTTGAGAAAAAGTATGTGATTTGCACATCATGCTGACACAGGCAATAAAGCATGATTAGTTAATTGCTGTGAGCAAAGCCCACAATGCGCCTGACAGATGCCAGCTGGGATCTTGGGATTTTGCAGTTTAAGTCCCTTTCCCTGCCATGACTGGAAGCCATTTTGGCTCACTGCACGTTTTGTTTTTCCCCAGAGGTTCAGCTGTGTATATTTCTGCAGGAGTGAAAATGGGAGCCTCACCTGGATAATATCCTGGGAGGTGGTGTTGTTATGTGCTATCAAGTTGTGTCTGACTTATGGCAATCCTATAAAGGAAAGCCCTCTAAAACATCCTATTCACAACAGCCCTGCTCAGCTCCAGTAAATTCAAGCATGTGGCTTGCTTTATGGGATCAATCCATCTCAAAGCAGATCTTCCCTTCCTCTGCCTTTGACTTTCCCTAGCATGACTGTCTTCTCCAGAGAGTGTTGCCTTCTCATGGAGTTTTGTCATTTTTGGTTCTAGGGAAAAATCAGGCTTGATTTGATCTAGGACCCACTTGTTCATCTGCCAATCTAGGGTATTTACAAAGCTCTGTTCCAGCATGTTTCTAATGCATCAATCTTGTGTCCTGGAAGGTACTTGCTGTCAAACTGCAGCAAATAACCATCATGGGCACTGACCCAGAGAGGCACCAAATACAATTTGGGGTTTGTTTGTTGGTTTTTTTTTTTTTTTGCACTTCGCTTTGTCTTGATAACTGTCAGAAGGTGAGCTGTCAAACGCAAAGCAAAGAGGTAATGATTTTTGCTTGCCTAAAGGCATAGGGAACCTCAGGATCTTTGTGTTCCCGATAGGTCCCAGTGTTCCCAACATTTCTGTCTATTTCCAAGACTCAAGGTGCTTATAAAAGTGCAGCCCATCCCTTTTTACTGGGAAATGGAGATTTAACAACTAGCTTTCAAAACTCTGATTCCTTTAAAAAAGGGGTTTTATGTTTTTATCACAGGGGCAGGAGAAGATTTCTCAGCCTGACTAGCTTAGTGAAAAAAAATCATTCTGTGGAAAGTGATCTGGGTTCAGGTGACATGAGAGCCAACCATGGTTTGTTATCCAGGGTAGGTTGTTGTGTCATGCAAACCAGGTTACTAAATAGTATATGCATCCACTCTCCCTTTTGTGCTATGTTCCTAATAGTCTGCAAACCACAGCAGCAGGGAGTTATAAAGTTCAAAGCCATATGGACATACTTAGTAATGTTATTCCTTATTAGCAAAAATGAGCCCATTAAGAGCAGTAAAATGTCCAAGTGTAGGCATATGGACATATTAAAGACCAAGCAAAGAAGAAGGCAAATGGAAAGAGAGCTCTTCCTGGCTTTTAGGCTGCAAGATCTTTAAAAAGATAGGAGGAAAGAGTGGGATATAAATGAAAAACTATCATTATCACCATCAAAAGTAATGGGCAGGCCTGTGTTCCCAGTTACTGTATTCTTCCGTGTATAAGACGCTACTTTTTCTTAAAAACATTTACTTAAAAATGGAGGTGCGTCTTATACACAGGGGGCCAAGAGGAGTACCGTGGGCGCGCATGGGCAGGGGGGATGGTGGCAAGGCAGCACATGCAGGGGGCTGGGGGGATGCGCACGGGGGCACGCCGAAGCGCTGCAAGGGGGCCAAGCCACACGCACGTGGCACCAGCTTGCTCGCTGGAGATCGGTAGGAAAAGTGAGGGGTGTCCTATACATGAGGGCGTCTTTTAGACAGAAAAATATGGTGATACTTATTCTGATGTTTAGTGTGATGTGTGTGTGGAGGGAGGAGAAAGGTGTGTACTTTGAGGCTGTCAGAATGACAATCTCTGCACAAAAGAAAACTATTTGAGTTTCAAATCTTCCAGGATTTAGATTCTGGTGTGATCACCTTTAACACTGTTTGGAGTACTGTAAATTATATTATTGATGATTGCTGTCTCATTGTGTTTTATGGCACCCAGGGAAATTGTATAGAGACTATTATAATAAAATCAAGATTTTAAAAGCTATTCATATGAGTCTTAAGCTATTCGTATTGGAGGGGTTCGTATGAGACTTTGAGTCACCCTGAGAATGAGCTACAGTTGGTTGGTAGATCACAGACCAATCTGTAGTGAAACTGACAGACAAATGGCTCACTGTGCCTGCTTCTTCCCATCCTTCTGCCTCAATATGCCAGTCCAGCATCCTTCTCTTATCGCCCCATTGCTATCCCCTTTTGAATGCAACTTTTTTTCTCCTGAGTCCTCCAAATGCTTTGTTGGGGTTATATATATATTTTCTTTCTGGGCACATACATGTGCACAAATGTCTCTGTACATTTCGACTGTTATATTTTGGAGGTACACAAGTACATACTTGTGGCTGTCCAATATGTGTATAGTCTTGCCAGGTTGATATCCTTGTAAGTTTCAATTGTCACAGGGAGCCTAGTCCAATTGGTAACTCTGATGGAAATTGGACTGTTTATGCACAGTTGCCAATTAAATGTCTTCAGGAGGGGGAGCAGGAGAAGCAAATGTACCCAAAAGAGAGTAGTGACTAGATCTACCCCTTGACAAAATAACCCTCTGAATTCAAGTTTTGAATGAACAATTCTCAGTCCCTTTCATGTTTTCAACACTTTCCCTCCATTTATTTCCTAACTATGAAATTTACTTGTATTTACTGGTCAAAGAAATGCTCAGATTTGGCAGGCTGAGAAACAGGTACAAATGTCACAATTAGGAGTTAAATATAGAGGAAACTTGTATTTCCCCTCCATTTACCTTCCAGCCATGAAATTTGCATGTATTTCTCAGTAGACAAATCTGTGCAAGTCTGACAGTTCAAAGAAATAAATCCTTATACCGGGGGCAGATGGAGCAAATGGGGCACCAGCACTCACACGACTTGCATCCATCTCCCCCAATGAATCTTCCTTCAAATGCCTTCTCAGTTTCTTTTAAAATTGTAAGGGAACCACAGTAACTGTAGCAGTGAGTGCTCCAAAAAGAGCTGCAAAAAGTGTGTGTAATAGAACTCCTTTCTGGAACAGATGAAGGCACAAGTGTCAAATCTGGAGGGCACTGAGAACAGCTGGCCATGGCCTTTTCCATTCTTTCCCAGATGCCCATAGCTCTTCCATTGTTCCTGTAGGTGAAATGCCTCTTTTCAAGTTCAGTTACTGGTACCAAGAGCTTTAAGCTAAAATAAGTTGGCGTTTTTGGCCTTGTCCAAATTGTGCCACCCACTACTGGACTTCCCCTGCCCCAAGATTCTCCAAAACAGAATTCAGTCTTTGGGATGAAAGAAGCCCAACAACGACAGTGAAAAGGTGACAGATTCAGTTGCACCTTAGAGGCATGGCCTGGTTCTGAAACTTAATGTTCCCTACACTTCTTGAAGGAAATAAAGTAACTAACAGTGTAATCCTATGCATCTACTCAAAAGTTCCCCTGAATGCAGCCTGAGGTTAAAATGCCATGCACACTTTCCTGGAAACAAATCTGTAAGCATATAAAAGGAGAGCACAAAATGGGAAAGCATTTTTTTTACATTATCCCTCCTATATGTGAGCCATTCAGCTCTGACCTGAAACTGAACTAATTAAATCATCACATGCTGAAGAACTATATCTATCAGTTAGAGAATAAGGAAAAGATTATAAATTATGTATTTACTCATTGCAAATACAGAAAGAATATAACTGCTCAAAGCAACAACTGGTAATTTTTCAGGTGATGATTCACAAGCATTTTATAAGCAAATGTCTTTAAACAGGTAACTGAAAAGTCCAATTAAGTATGAGTAAGAGCTACTACCTGGGTACAGTAGTGTGGCTAGCCATATAATTTAATGCAGAAGAAGGAAAGACCAAAGAATATGGAAGTTGGCTGACAGGAAAAAGATGGTGCATTTCTTCTCATGCTGCTCTAATTTTTTTGATTAAGCATTTGGTTTTGAAAGTCTTAACAACTTTTTTACAGTTATTTGCATAGGTATCATGAAAAGAAGGTAAAAACTAGCTAAAAGTGAGAGCCAGTGTTGTGTAGCGGTTAACAGCATGGGACTGGGACTCAGACGATCTGGGTTCTAGTCCCTGCTCAGTCATGGAGCCAACTGGGTGACTTTGGGCCAGTCACAGACTCTCAGCCCAACCTACCTCACAGGGTTGTTGTTGTGGGGATAAGATGGAGGAAGAGAATGATGTAAGCTGCCTTGAGCACTTTGTAGGAAAAAGCTAGGATATAAATAGAATTTTTTTTAAAAAAAAGTCCCCTTCCCTTTACAGAGGAACAAGAAGCTCTGCCTGAAGGCAACTGGAACTTCTGCAACAGACTGTCATGCAACTTCATAAAAGAACGCAAATAATTTGTACAAGTTGTCACCCAATAGGCTGGATAAGGGATAGGAGCCACAAACTACCTAGAAGGTAATGAAAAACAGGTGGAATGAATACTAGGTATGAATTAAAGCTACCTGAAAGCTATAAATGAAAACCTAAGAAAAGCCACAGTGGATCAGACCAAAGATCCATCTAGTGCACAACTCTGTACACATGATGGCAAACCAGCGACCCACATGATTCCTCAAGCAGGACAGACACAAGGCCTCCACTTGCCCAAGCACCTCAGTAACTGGTGTTACTCCTCAGTAACTGGTGCATGCCACCTTTGGTAAAGGAGGTAGCACATAGCCAGCAAGGCTAGTAGCCACCGATAGTCTTCTCTTCCATGAATCTGTCCAATCCATCTTTAAATCCATCCAGATTGGTAACCATCACCACTTCCTGTAGCAGCACATTCCATAGTTTAACTATATGTTTTTATGAGAAAGTACTTCCTCTTATCTATCCTAAACCTCTCACAAATCAACTTCATGGGATGATCCTGGGTTCAAGGGTTATGGAAGAGAGAGAAATTGTTCCTTCTCCACTTTTTCTACCCCATGCATTATTTATCACGTCTCCCCTTACTCTCATTTTTTCCTAAACTAAACAGTCCCAGTTATTGTAGCAGCTACTCAGATGGCAGCTGCTCCATCCCTTGATCATTTTTGTACCCATCTCTGTACTCAGTAATGTCAATGTCATTTTTCAAGGTAAGACAATCAGAACTGAAGAAAATATTATTTATTTAGAATTTTTGTATGCCGTCCCATTCGCATGAGCCTCAGGACAGCTTACATACAATAAATAAATCCAATACAAATAGTACACATAAAATCCAGATTCACCCTATTACACTGTGTGGTCATAACAAAGAATTGTATAAGATCTTGGCAGTTCTATTTTCTCCCAGGTATTGCTCCTAGGCAGGTAAACTGCCCAATGCCAATATATATAGCCATCAACAGTGGCACTTCTCTTTCTTTTTCATCCATTACTGATATTTTATTAGATTTATCCTGTCTTTTTTCTTACAAAGAACTCAAAGCAGCTTACATATTTCTCCACAATGTTATTCCCACAAAAACAACCTGTGAGAAAGGTTGGGCTGAGAGTCTGTGACTGGCCCAAAGTCACCCAACTGGTTCCATGTCTGAGCAGGGACTAAAACTCAGATCACCTGAGCCCCAGTCTTGAGCTCTTAACATTACACCACAGTAATATGTTTTCCTACATTACTTACATGTATACTTTCAAGGGATATTAGTGCACTCATAACTCCGCCTGTTGCACTATACTATGACAAGTTCAAGAGACATTTAAAGTAATTGATTCAGTATAGCTCAGCACCATTTGCTTGCACATATATAACATTATTCAGTTATCACTAGTGGAGAGATATTCTCCAGTGCGTTATATTAAATTTCTAGTACCAGTTGTATACCATCCATATTATGATGGTAAAAAATGTTTCCATAAGGAACTTGGTACTGAAACAACAGCTGAATTCTACTAAGCGCTTGATGCTAGCACTATCAAGCATCAGTACTATAAAACAATTTTTCCCCTATAGTAGCCCTGTAAAAATTGCAAATTCATGCAAACAATGTTATTTTTAAATAGGAAAACTTGTAATTAAAGCCCTAAACGGCTTGGGTCCTGGCTACCTGAACGAGCGCTTACGTCCATATATGCCCGACCGCCCTTTGAGATCTGCGGGAGAGTCCCTTCTCCGGGAACCCTCCATGAAAGAAATTAGGAGAGTAAGTACCCGGAGGAGGGCTTTCTCTGCGGTGGCGCCCAACCTATGGAATTCACTCCCCAAAGAGGTCCGCCTGGCACCGTCGTTACTGGTTTTTCGGCGCCAGGTAAAGACCTTTTTATTTAAACATCATTTCAATTGTTAAAACATATGATCTGGCCAGGGCAACTTCTTCTTCCTTCTCTTTCTCCCCCTATATTTTTATTTTATACTGATAATTTTAATTTTATATTTGTAAATCAATGTATTTTTTGTATTTTTATATTTAATGGTAATTTATTATGTACTATTGTATTTCAATGTATTTTATCATGTTGTAAGCCGCCCCGAGGTTTCGGCAAGGGGCGGCATAGAAATGTTATAATAATAATAATAATAATAATAATAATAATAATAATAATAATGAAGTAGAAGATAAACTATTGCATTCAGCATAATCATCAGTTAATACTAGCATAACCAAATGACATTTCGTATAAGTTTTTCTACAGTCAGGCTAATAACTTGCAAAAACAATAGCCCTCTACTACATTAGACACCACAGTGAAGTATATAAAGACCCTAATAATCTGCTATACTTCTGAAATCTTCACATTCCATTTTTTCTGTAATGTATAAACCCTGGCCACCCTCCAACAGACTAGAAGCCATTGGCAGAAAAGTTTTTCCTCCTACACTCTGCAGCTCCCCAAATATGCTCCAGGGGTTTGGGGGCCCCTCTGAAGCAGATTTGGTTGGTGTGCAGGGAGTTTCAGGGGTGAGGAGGGCATGGAAATGACACTGAATCACACTCTGTATTATTGCCAATGTATAACTTCAGTCAAATGATACTGTGCTGGAGATTCCTACTCTGACAGCACAGAAGAGGTCAATGCAGGTAACGTATACTCGACTTTAAGGGCAGAGCAACACACATGAAAAAGGAACCTCATCTGAAGGAAATGAAATATATTCCTAATTTTTACATGTAAAAGGTGAATAAGGTAAACTCCAGAGGGGTTTTTTTTCCCAACAAGAGAACACAAGTCAAATAACTTGGTTCTTTTTTTAAAGTGGCCTGGAAATTTGTATTTATGGTCCTTTTATACTTTAACATGACAATGTATTCCAATGCACAATTCAAATTTGCACAATTCATATGTACTCTATCTACATGATGCCATATGCACCATCAGCTTTAAAGATCATAAAGAAGGATAATAAAAAATTGCCAGGCTTAATGCTGACTTCACCTCACCACTAATGATTAAAAAAATGGTTCAGCACTTACCATAATGTGATTGAAATGCCTGTGGTTTTACGACCTGATTACAGTGGTTACACATCACCAAATAGAAATCATCATGAGCTGGGCAAAGACCAAATATTGGCATATCTAAAATAAAAAAGACAAAGGATATGTCTCACAGCAGATCATAATAACTTTATATTTTAGGTAAGAGAACCACATGATGTCAAACCAGTGAATCATTGAGGTCAAATTTCAAAAGCACCATGTGGGGATGGGCGAATGAACACGTAATAGTTATGGAATGAAATATCACAACAATGTATTATTTTCTTCAAGACAAATAATAAGATGGCTAATTACTTGTCATTATCTTTGGGGTGTTGGGATATAGAATGATTTTGCATCACCTTAAGTGGAATATCACTAACTTTCTTGTAAGTTATAAGAAATAACTTAAAATATCAGTTCAAACTAGACTATACTTTTTAATAGCGAGTTTAAAAGAGCATGTAGGTAGAAGAAATTATTAAATGAGTCTGAGTATTTAATTATTTTCTGAATTTGTAACCCTATACACACACACACACACACACGGGAATAGCTGCCAAGGAATACTGTAGAACTACATATATTTTAAAGGTAGAGTTTTTCCTAAAAAATGTTAAGTATCTAATAGTTTTAATATTTTATTTCATCCAAGCCCTCTGATGTAAAGATGTGCTGCATTTGTAAAGGAGACTAGAGAGAACTGAACAAGAAATGTAGGTGCACATTCCAAGATTTTAAAAAATGGGCCTTCCATATCTTCATATAGGCGTTTTTCTAACCTTTTAAGAAAATATGAGTGAGATTTTTGTTTTATTTTTAAGAATTCCCTTTAGGATTTTCAGTGCAATGGCTTTTTATATACAATCTCCCACATTACAAACAGTAATATGCTAAAAATTTATCACCACATAGCTTCTAAGCAGCCTCTGATTATTTAAAACTAATAACATTCTCATGTATATTTGATGACCAAGAGAGCAAACATCTGACAATTAGATAGCACCTAAGGGGTCACAGGATACTGTTACATGCAAACAGCGTCTTCGTGCTATAACTCAGGGAACTACATTTGATTTAAATACTAGTTAGTAAGTAAACTAAGCTCTGAAACTCTTAGTTTGAATTCTGGATTGATCTCACTAGACCACAGTTCTGGCAACACTGAGTAATTAAAATAGTTTTAAGAGTAAACAATGAACAGTAACCATCTCATTCCCTTAGCCCATGCAATAAGGGACAACCATTCTCAGTTCTGTAACTTGTAACAAGTTTGGCATAGGCACATAACAGAATGGCATTTAGGATCACTGTTATCTGGAGAAAGAACAAACACAACACACAGTGAACAAGACTGGAGTAGTGCATAATCTCCAACAGTATCTTTTAAATGGGTAGAATAAGATTTTCTCATTCAGTGAAGTATTTACTGATATAAGGAACCTGCTACTGAATACTTAAACAGAAATTTGGAGTCAAACGTTACTACACATCCCACAAGAAAAACATGTCCCCATTAGCTCTAGCTTGAATCACCACTTATAGTATTTATGTACGGAACAAAGATCTGGGTATGAAATGCTATTTTAATATTAATTTATTCAGTATTTAAGAAATATAGCAACTAGTGGCAGTTTAATAATAAACTAATATTTGCAAAATGAAGTTCATATTTATTTGTCTTCCCTTAGAATGTTAATTTCATTTACTTTAATTGCTAATTTATATGGGGGGGAGAGAAGGAAGTAGGAGTGAGAGTGTTTCAGAAATATTTATTTTATTACTTAGTACTTGAGATCAATATTAACCTTAAGTATTCACTGAAATTAAATTAATTGAATGAAAAAATGCATTTGTTTCTGTGACCTATATACACTCTGTAAGAGCCTAATACTGAGTTTCAGTAGCCATCATGGGTTCCCCTGTTGAAGGTACTAAAAGTTTACAATAGTAAGAAAGGCTGCTAATAGGAATTTTACTAAGAACATATACAATTGCCCTAAAGAGTTGTTGTTTCATCTAGTAAGGGAATAAAAACAACCTTTAAGTCAGGATTCTTGTGATATAGTTCATAGGATTCATATATTCAGCCTTCACAACACATCTTTATTTTGTATGCAATCAATCCAGCTTTTTATTCTATTAAAAAGGTTTCTCCTTTATAACACTGTAACTGTACTTCTGGCCTATTCTTAATAAAAGGAAAAAGAATCCATATGATAAATTGCATCTGTAGCCCATGCATCCTCCTTCTAAATATTATCAACACAAACAAGTAAACAAGAAAAAATCTGGTTCTCCAGTGAAAAAAAGCACAAAACCCTTTGGCTTAAAGAAGGAACTATGTTAGACATCAATGTAATTATAATATAGAAAAGAACTTTGGCATGCTAAGCCTATTATCAAGAGATTTCACAATGCTACACTGAGGGGGGGGGGTTCATACATAACAACAAGCCACAGTGGAAACTGCTGGCACAGCATGCTGTTACATCTGAACCCAGCATCCATGGTGAAGCATAGTAAATTTGGTTTGGATAAAACCACATGGAGAAACAAGAGCTTGTTGTAAGGTCTCCACACTTCACCATGGTTTGCCTGAACACAGTTATGATGTTTGTGTGTGGTTTCCATGTGTCTGCTACAGAGTTTGTAGAAACTCTGCCAGCTTCAGCAGACAATGACGAGTATGCCCATGCTCCTTATTGTCCAAATCTTCCCAGAGACAGTTGGCAGCAGCCTTGTGGTGACTGGATGCTCTACATTCCCTTTCTTCCCTGGACATTCCAGTGCCCAGCTGTGGTGATGGGATCTCACTAGCAGCAAGGCCAGACCACCTCCAGCAGCAGCGACTGTGAAGACGGCTGTGCCCGACACTCCTCCCAGACTGGTGCACTGCACTGCACTACAGCAGTGCCTGGTAAGTGCACCACCTTTGTGCAACACAGAGGAGTCCCAGTCTCTTCCAAGGAAAGCTGCACTGCATGCAAGGAGCACAAGGGCAGCATACAGAGTGTCACCAACAGGACCAAAATATCTACCGGTTTGCCTCCCACCCTCTCCTCTGCTCCCACCTTGTCCCTGACAATCCTTGGGACTCTCGACAGGTCCCACCATCCCCTTACCCCCGCCCCCCACAGCTGCAGGACAAACAGTGTCTTGGCAGCTTGCTGGGAAATCTTCCCTGGCATTTGCCCACACGGGCATCCTTGGGAGAGCCTGCCCAGTTGGACATGGCTCCTCCATTTCTGGCATGAGCGCCTCTACCGATGTGCTTGACTGCAATGGGGAGGCAGCCCCAAGGCTGCATGCGGAAGTCCTGAACATATGCAGTGATAGAGGGGGGCAGAGGTTTGTGTGGAGGGTGCGCATGCGCACCGGCATGAAGCAGGCAGCAGCAGGGAGTGTCCCTACAGTGCTCCTCTCCATCAACAGTGCTCTAGTGAGCAGGCAGTTGGCTCTGCTGAGCAGGAGGAAAAGAAAAAGGCAGCTTGCTGTGACCATGCCCAGGAGAACAGGTGGCCCTGCCAGGGAAAAGCAGGTGATGCAGATGGTAGCACTGAATGTTGGCACTGATTCTGAGCCACAGGGGCTGACAGAATACTTGCTACCATTTGGAAGGGTGGAAACCATACTATCTGAACCCAGGTCACAAGAGGAGATACCATGCCATGCGATTACTGTGAGGCATTGCTTAGCGTTATGTATGAATGCACCATGAGTAGCACTATAATTCCAGTTATAATTCCTTAGTCATGTTCAGCAATGAAATGTTAAGCTATTTAAAACAGACAGACAGACAGACAGACAAATAAATCCAGAACTCACCTCTCCTTCCCTCCATGAAATAATAGTTATTAGATTTCTATACTGCCTGTAGCTGAAACTTTCTGGACAGTTCACAACATTTGAGTCACCCACTCAGATTTCGATCTGACCAAAATTTCCAAAGTTTAACTTCCAAGGTTAGCCAGGATAAGGCAATTTAGGCTATTTCCAAATCCTAAAACATCCTGCTTTCTCTATTTAATCAGATAACATGAGCTCAGCACTTGTGCGTCCTGACCAAGTGGATGGCAGGGTAAGGAAAAGGGAGGCACACATTTCTCCCATTCTTATAACAAATTTAAACGCTGAATGCACAAATGTATGTATGCATTATATTTATTTCCCACCTTTCTTTCCTTTCTTCCTTATTTTACTTCACTGTTGTGGCAAATCTACAGACCAAAGTTGATTTCAGATCGTTATTTTCTCTAAACCTGCAACCATAGTTTCCTGGTTCAGGTGTAAAAGGGAACCATGGTTAATTAAACCAGGAAGTCTTCTACAGCAGCACATGAATGTGAGGCAGGGATTGCATGAGGATGAAGCATGTGGGCATAAGACTTACGCGTATCTCAGTTTAGTGATGCTATGTTCAGACAGGACATATAAGCCACGGCTTGTGCAGGCTTCTATGAGAAGAACCCTCGTGTGTACTCATACATGTGTATTACATTACCTCATACATGTGTATTACAAGGTGTTGGTATATAAGAGGTCTTATAAACAAAATAGAAACAAACCTTTCTTCCAAAAATATTTTCATAGGCTGATTTCAAGTAACTAATGTAAATATCAAATCAGGTAAAATTGGATTCAGTGATATTTAAAAAGCCCATACAAGACTAGAATTAAGGCAATCCCATGTTGGCTCATATTCCACAAAGCCAGGAAATTGCAAGGTAAGACTGATAGCTTGAGAAAGGGAATGATGTTGTTTAATGTCACATATTCTACTTGACTTACAACTTTCTCTCCATGCAACCAATTCTCCTAGGTCTTTCAGGCCCGAATCCACAAGCAGCAGACTGGGTGTCTGGGACCAGCAAATGTCCCATATTGTCCTAATCCTATTATATGAAGCACCTGAAGCATACTACACTACTAGAGGAATCCATCTGTGAATGGACTCATGACTTAAGCAGGCGCAATTTGTGATGTTGCATAACCTTTTGGCTGGCTTTGTTCACCTGGTCAGAACCTGTCAATTCCAGGACTCTTTCTTCATTTCACATTATGTGCTGTGCAAGATCAGGGTCAATTATCTCCTCTTCTTCCCCCTTACAGGCTTGTCAGTGATGGAGAGGGTCATCCCAGGAAGCTGACTGGTAGAAGATCCATGACATATAAAAGGAAGTACCTCTTCACACTGAGTACAGTCACAATTCACTTCATTTGGACAGATTTAAAATTTGGAATTCACCAATTTGGGCAGCTTTAAAAGGGGACTGGAAAAAATCCATAGGAAATGGAAACTGGGGCAAGTAGAGGAGGAGGCTCAATGCAGAAGGCTTCTTCGCAAGGCTAAGGCTGATTATCACTTTCAGAGAATATCAAAGGGAATAAAAAAAGGGTGTCTATCGACATGCAAATAGAAAGAGGAAGGGGAGACAGGGGGTAGGACCACTTAATGAGGAGGAAGGAGATTCAGTGACTGGTGTGAGGAAACAGGCACAGATGCTAAATGATGTTTTTGCCTCTGTGTTCACTCCAAAGCAGAATGGGAGAGATCTATGGGTGGGGAGGGGGATGAGGCCAGGGATTTAGGGGCACAGATTAGAGTTACCCCCCCCCCAGAAGTTGAGGAGCTCCTCAGGCACTGGACATTACAAAGGAGCCAGGCCCTGACGGGTTATACCCAAAGGTACTTCTGGAGTTGGTGGGAGTACTCTTGTGCCAGCTGGCCTCCAGTTTTTGCACTTTTTCAAGCTTTACAATGACCTTTTCAAGGTAAGTTGACCAAAGCTGTACATAATATTCTAAGTACAATTACATCAAAGATTTGCATAAGGCATGTATGATCTTCGCAGTTCTCTTTTTAGTTTCTTTCCTAATTATGTCCAACATGGAGTCCATAGTAGTTGTGTACAATGTTCTCATTGAGCTGTCCATCACAAACCCAAGATTTCTTGATCTTGATCTGTCACTGCTAGATCAGACTGTATCAGCCTATACAGCAGGACTCCTGTACCCTATGGTTCAGTTACTGCTGTCAATTAACCATGGTTGATCTTGGTCGAAAAGCGAAGTCATAAAGTGCCAATGAGAAGTTGTAAAGTAAAGAGGACCCCCACCCTCTTTATTCTATGACTGGTAAGTTTGTTCAGGAGCCTTTGATGAGAGACTTTGTCAAAAACCTTTTGGAAGTACCAGATCACTTCTATCTGTATTAACATTACAGTAACTCCCAAGGCATGACCAATATCCATGGTTTGTTTCTTGGAAGAGGGCAGGTTGCTGGAGCTTATGTTAGCTCTGCCGACTTGTCCAATTCCAGAAATAAGCATTTCTGCCAATTTCAGGTTGCCCCCTGAAATGCTAAATCTTTCTTGTCCAAATGATGGAACTGAAAGGATGGCTGCTCATGGGCAGTCCCCGCTGGATATTGCCCTTTGTATATTGCCCTTTGTTTCTCCAGGCCAGCACACATGAAATGACACAGAAATGTATTCTTTTGACCTGTCCTACTTTAAAGTCATTCCAAGTGTTCCAATTAAAAACTGTCCAGTGTCTACTGTCCAATGTTTGAATATTTAAACCATACTAAGCACATTTCTCTTAATGTTAAACCAAACTGAACATTTCACATTAGCTACCTTGGCAAAGCAAAAATGTTACAAGATAAACACACATACACACCCAGAGATTTAAAAAAAATCAAAATGACATCTTTTTTTTTTTTTTTTAACCCTGTTAGTCCTTTTGAAGTTAATGAAGCCTGGCACTACCACTGTTTATTATTTTATTTCTTTATTAAATTTATATACTACACCCATAGTTCCACATGGTGCTCTCAGGGCTGTTAGATTTATTGTTGCCCAACAACACATATTTCCTGGATGGTTTAAATGAGTAGCAAGGAAATGCTCACCCTGCTTCTTAGGGCCACTTTCCTTTTGCTGGAGGTATACACTGACAAATGTAATGCAGAAAAATCTTTTGTGGATAAAAGACAGCATCTTATCAGAAGCTTGAAGCATTATCCTTGCTTGGTAATGCTATATACACATGTGCATGCATGCATCAGAAGCTTGAAGCATTATCCTTGCTTGGTAACGCTTTATACACATGTGCGTGCATGCACGCACACACGGGGGGGGGGGAGGAATTGTAATTGATGAGGTCACATAGAAATGAAATGAAAGAAGCATTGACAGTAACAATTCAATTAAAACCTTCTTCATGCATTGAAGTGGGATCTAGTTCATTAAACCTTATGCCATAACAAATGTATTAATCTTTTAATCTGCCACAGGACTCCTCATAGTTTTTGTTGCAACACAGACTAATGCAGCCAATCCTCTCAAATTATTTAAAATGACAGCTGAACAATGCAAACATTCAACTTCTTAAAACTAAACTTATGACCTTCATATGGATTTGTGTTAATGCACGATTATTTATGGCTTAATACAAGAGATCAGAGATTACGCAGTCATCACAAACAGTAGAATCCAGGTGATACCATCCTTTCTCTCTCCAAACTATATACTTAGCCAATATGGAAAATCTTGTACTCCTATTTTACGCCCAGCTGACTAGGTCTGCAATGTGTTCAGTTATGAAATTATTATTTATGAGTCTACAAATTAGATAGCATGGACATAGGAAGCAAGGAAGCTGCCTTATACCAGTCCATTTAGTCAGCACTGGCAGCAATTCGCCAAGATTTCAAACAAAATTATTTCCAGCATTACCTGTAGATGCCAAGGGTTGAACTGAGGGTCTTATCTGCATGCAAATAATGTGCTCTTACCCATAAGTTAAAATTCTACCCCATATTGCGGCATTTTCCATCTGATAAACTATTTTATGCAGCAACTACCATCCCATGCTTCTGCAAAGCTACACACACTTGTTACAGTCTGGCCTTATGCATGTTTACGGAGAAGCAATTTCCACTGGAACTTCTTTCCAAATAGAAGTGTTCAGGAGTCTTAGCCTTCAAATAGGTTTTGCTTAACTGACTAGTAGATATATACTCTGTCGCTACAAAGTAGGTACAACTCTACAGTACAAAAAGCAGCAAAGCTGCATGACCAAAGGTTCTGAATTGTGCTTCTCAGCATGAGATAGGGTAATCAGTGAATTTAGCTGTTTTTTCAGGGTTGCATTCAAATTCTTAAAAAATATGTTCATCTATGACGTCAAATTTTTAGAATACCATTACACTCACAAGAACACTACAAGGCAAGTTCAAGAAACAAAGCGACAGAAAAATTGCTGTTGCATGGCCACTAGAAAAAAAATAACAGAAAGAAAGTCATTTTAACCTATAGTTTTGCATAAAGTAAGGAAGTATGCTACCTACAGGAAGCAAGCTTCCTCTCTTATCAGACCTATAGAACCTTCCACTCTGTTAGACTGCCAAGAAGCCACAAGAGAATATATGTTATATATTACAATTTCCCATATTTTAATAGGTGTGAGCACAGTTATCTGTACTTACTGCATTAGTACCAGCATAATAATATTCCATGATAGACTTTGCACTAGCTATTGTAACCTCTTTCCTACTGTCTGAAACTACAGCTCTTGTATGATAACAGCATGTGTCAGGATTCCATGAAATATCACTTCAAAGAGCAGCATTGGGAATGCAACACAGCATTACTCATTTTTCAGCAAGTACCTGTGGCAGCAAGTGAATAGGCTTATTAATAACAAGCTATTAATGGCTTGTAAAATTGGTCATTATGCATATATTTTGCTTCATAAACAGAATGAATGTCTGATAAGCCAACAAAACCTTTCAGCTAACTCTCCTATCTTTTACACTGTTCAAGCATTAAATTCAAAACAAAAACACAAACAATATACATCTATTATAAAATCACAGTCATTCACAGTACTGAGCAGCTTCATCTGAAACAATCTCCCCCGCCGCCCACAAAGTTATGCAAGCTAACTATGAGCAGTTCATTTCCTACAACTAATTCAGAGGCTGTTTTCAACTTAAGATTAAGAAAAAAATAAATGACTGATAACAGAAGGATGAAGTGGAAAGTTAACTGGGCAATATGAATTAGGAAACTAGGCCATTTTCAAAGAGCAAAGGGGGGGGGAGAGGGAGGGCTGAAATAACAGTGCTTTATTCAAAGAGTTTAGCTGTATTCACTCCTCTTTATTCTATCAGTTCCTTCCCAGGCACATCTGTTTATGTTCCTATGTTTCCATCAACCTGACACATGCAAGTACAGTCACACTGAAGCTCTCTGAAGATGACCTTTCTGACACATTTTGAAAATTGGTCCCCTTTAAATACAAATGGACAGAATGAAGGGTGAACACAGAATAAAAAGAGTTCCATTAGATTTGCTATTGAGATTGTCACTATAGAATTTCCAATCAGCTGACTGATTGGTGGAAGTCACTGTTCAATTTCTTCCAGACAGGAAAGCTTGGTCACTATCCTGACCTTTTGCCAAATACCTAAGAGTATTAAATGCATCGTTCTCATAGTTCCACAGGTGCCCTTGACACAGCAACAAAAAGGAAATGACCTGAATGGGTGATGCATTCTAACAATGTCATTGTCCACTTTGTTATCTGAGTTCCAAACAAGATGATATCCCTTTTGGGATACTAAAAGTACAATCCTATGACCTCTCAACATTGTTGGTGGGGGACATGGGATTATTCAGAGGTGAGAATGTGAAGTTCAAGCCCCCAACTCTGCCCTCCCTCACAGTTGAAACAGAAAAAAAATCATGCCAGCTATCTTTCCAAGGACACAACTGGGACCCAGAGAAGTCAAAAGGGGGTGTGCCACAAAGGTAGGAAAGGGAAGAGGCTAGGGCTGCTAGCTTACATTGATTCCTATCAGCATCCAAACCTCCTTCCCTCTCCAGCAATTAATTCAGATGGCTAAAAATGGCCCTCTAGATAAAATAAATAGCATGAGGCATGGCAGCCTCAAGAGAGTGCCACTGCCACACCTTGCTCCATCCCGTGGATGCACATAACCTTAGAGTTCAAAGGCTTACATGTGTATGAAGTGGAAGGCATCAGATTGTGCCCTAAGTCTATTAAGCAAAGAGCTAACAATCATTGTATGTGATCTCCTTTATTCTTCAAACTACGCAGGCTGATTTCTTCCCTTTGTGAAGGATTATTTAAAAAATCTCACTAAAAGTGCTTGAAAACAGTTTCTTATGCTTCTTTGCATGTCTTCAATCATCCACTGTCACTAGAACATTTCCTGACTTTGTCTATGAAAATATCACCCTCCTTCTGCAGTTGCAGTGCATCACAGACTTAGGTGCCCCTTATTTCAGACTAGCAAATGGATCCAGCATTGCACAAAGTGGAACAGCCCTCATTCCCCTTTGAATTTTGCACACTTTGTCTTGTTACAATCAGGAATTGAACTGGAATTAATTGGCACTGTTACTTCTTGGTGTGCACAAGATACTCAACACTGTTAAGGCACAAAATACTTCTATTGTAGCTCAAAAGTTAAGTAAACAAAAACTAACTGGCACCTTTTGTCAGCATAAGTATTCACACCCCTGAGCCAACCCGTGGTAGAAGCACTTCTGGCAGCAATTACAGCTATGCATTTTCTTGGGTAAACCTTTATCAGCATTGTACATCTGGATCCTGTAATGTTTGCCCAGTCTTCCTGGCAAAGCTGCTCCAGCTCTGACAGGTTAGAGAGGGCCTGAACAGCAACATTCAAGTCTTGCCACAGATTCTCAATTGTTTTGAGGTCTGGGCATTGACTAGGATATTCTAACACACTCAGGTGCTATCTCTTTTGAAACCACTGCAGTGATAGTCTGGTTGTGTGCTTAGGGTCACTGTTTTGTTGGAAGGTAAATCACCCCAATTCCAGGTCCCTTCCAGAATGAAGCAGATTTCCCTCTACAATTCCCGTTCTTGGCTCCAAACAACTCATCTTCAATCCTGAACATGTTTCCAGTCCCTGCCAAGGAAAAGAATCCACACATCATCATGATACCACTTCCATGCTTCACTGAGGGGTATGGTGTTCTCACAACAATGAACAATATGTTGCTTTGCATCACACAGAATTTTGCAGCAAAGCCGAAAAGTCCAATTTTGGTTTTATCAGACAGAGAACATTTTTGCAAGTTTGCTCTGTCTTCTGCCCACCTTTTGGCAAAATCCAAATAGGGCTTGTTTCACCAATGACTTTCCTCTGGTCACTCTTCCATACAACCCATCTTTGTGGAGTATCTGGGTGACACTGTCCTAGGGGTGGCTTCCCTCATCTCAGCTATGGCTCTCCTCAGCGCCTTCAGAGTTCCCACTGGCCTCTTAGTTGCTTTTCTGATTAATGCCCTCCTTATGTGGTCATTTTGGTGGGTGGCCTTCTCTAGGCAAAGCCATGGTTGAGTATATTCCATCAACTGTGCAATCTGGGGGATGTTCGTAGTTTGGGATAATTTTTTTTAACCCAGCCTTGGTTGGGGCTTCTGCAAAACTTTATCCTGGAGTTGTTTTTGATAGCGCCTTAGCCTTTGTGATACTGTTTCTTTAGATATATTCCTCAACAAATTACAGGGCCTTCCAGAAATAGGTATTTAATCTGAGGTCACGTGGCACTGGAATTTTGCCCAGCAGACTCTATGCGACTACTTACAAAATTTCTGGAAGCGGTGGACTGCATTCAAGCTTATTCAGGCAGGTGGGATGAATACTTTTACAACCAACAAGTGCTGGTTTGTTTTTGTTTTCCTAATGTTTCTGCCAGAATAAAAATATTGTGCATATTCAGTGTTGAGTATCTTGCGTACATCACGCAGTAACAATGACAATTCAATTAATTTTATTTCCTGGTTGTAACACAATGAAATGTGGAAAAGTCAAAGGATGGATGTATGAATATTTCTGCAAAGCACTATACAGCAAAACCTTCAAGCGACTGTCAGTTTCGGAGAAAATTTTACCTGAGTGAAGGCATGCCTGCAGGCTATGAAAGACTTGGCACAATGCATCTCCATAACTCCATAAGGGAAGGACAAGTCCATTCCATTACCTTGTGAAGAGGCTGCTCGACATAAGGAGGGAGGGGCAGCTATATAACTGTGTCCCTGGGCTTGCTAATCTCCCATGGCTTCAAACTATGTGGATTGTAAAGCTATGAGCTGGCAAGATAAGTCTACTGGCTGAAAAGGTTATTGAAGGCTTCAACCAGACGGTTGACATCTGGTATAATAGGATGGCATACAGAAGCATTTAATAAATAAATATTAGAGAGTTCGTGTATGTGCGTGCAAACAATCTTAAGGTGCACACGCCTAGTATCCTCTTATTATGCATGCAAAGTTTCAGGTTTCAAGGCTGTGTCTTGAGCTTGTCATTATTACACAGAGAAAGACACATGACTTTTATTATCATTACAGATATCGTAACTGGAGAAGTTCAGTTCATGCTAAAAGGTTACATATGCACGGTAGCCCATACAGACTGGACATTTACAAACATTTGTCTTACAGTACACAATTATTCAAGCATAGGCTACCTTGTTTGAATTGTTATCTTTTGTTCATGTCTGCATAAACAGTAGTGCAACCTACAAGATTTTCCCCCCTGACAATAATCATTGTAGTCAAACTTGTTTGGCTAGTCTTATCAAACTCTCTGCTCCACAAGGCCAAATTCATATACTTTACATTTCCAGGTTATTCACAGAGTTCCATAAAGCCGGACATTTTAGCACAGGTTCGTTATGTATGACTTCTGATCTGCACCATGAAGCCTCAACATCCTCCCATGTTATTTTGCTAAAGAGAAGACTACCATTATTATTCCCTTTATTTGTGATAAAGCAAACTTCCCACTGTCTTTAAGATTAATCAACATCAAAGATACCAGCCTTGCTCAACCTGATGCCCTCCAGATGTTTTAGACTACAATTCCCAACATCCCTGTCACTGGCCATGCTGGCTGAAGCTGATGGGTGCAGCACTCCAAAAACACCTAAAGAGCCCCAGGTTGGAAAAGGCTAAATGGAATATTTGGACCTCTGCTCTATGTACATTCTCAGCCACAAGCATAGTGAAACTAAGAGCAGGTCTCTGGCTCAAGTACTTCCTTCACCTCTCTAGTTGGTTCAAAATCCCTGAAGCTGAACATCCACATACTTGTGGTATGGACAGATTTTGACAGTACTGTCTACTATTAGTAAATATGTAAACCTGACTCTTGTTTCCAGTCTCGTGGAGATGGGGAAGATAGAAATGGTCTTGACATGTTTGTTTTAACTTTTAAAGCTCCAAAGAGCTTGGAGCCAGGCTATCTGACCCACGGATTCAATACCCTCCTTTAAGAGTTCCCAACTAAAGAGGAAAAGTAGGCAGCTATTTTTTCCCCCAGTAGCAGTACCCTGTCTGAATAATGTCCTGCACAGACAGGCACAACCTAGCACTTAGAGTAGGATGTTTTTAGCACCAGATAAAGATCTTCAAAAAAAAAAAATTCTCACTGGCATATTAGGAACTACTTGAGTGCTTTTAGATCTTTGCACTATTTCATTTTTTGGTGCCAGTTTCATCATGTGCTGCCCCATTTTCACTTGTTGGTGCTTTTATTTTGTGTTGTCTTATTATCATTGTTTTATTCCAATTTTGTATATGTTTGTTTTGACTTAACACCATGCAAAGAACGTTAATTACTGGGTGGCCTAAAAGCGTAATAAATACTTAGGTGTACAAGAGCCACTTCCTCTCAGGTACTTCAGTGGAATTCAATCACAGGCCTAAGAATACCAAGTAATATACCAGCCATGATTTCACCCTGAATTTCAGTCCACAATAAGGCATAAATTTAACCTTTTTGATCAATGCTTTTAAGATCACTATCAGATGCAACAAAGCTAAGCTTAAGAAGCAACTTTTTTACATGTTAAATCTACACTTAGAAAAGTATCTCAGGAATACAGCTATTGAAATCAAGAATATTGTTTTTAATCAATTCATATCATCTGTATCCTCTGTACCATGTGTGTACTGTGTATACATTTTTCATATTCCATAAAAGATAATCCAAATTCATTCTAGCGGACAATATTAAAATAGAAGATAAATAAGGTCTAGCATATATTGATGTACTGGTAAAACCCACGAGATGGCTTATTTAAATGCTCTTCTACATAATGAAACAAAGATGAAGAAATTACCATTTTAAAAGTCAGTAAAATAAATAAAAGTAAATTGCACTCTCTTGAGAGCTGGCTTTCAAAATCATTCTACTTGTACCAGAACAACTGACACTGTTACATCCAGAGATTAGAAACATTTTCTGTTTTAATGCAATGCTAGAATAAAAATATAAACCTACACCCGCTTCTTTTTTAGTCTTTTAAGTCAAATATAGATGAGTATTTGAATTAAAAAGCAGGTAGCCTATTTACTCTACCCAGTGAGTTGAGTCTGTCGCAGCTTCAAGCAGGAAAATGACTTAGGATGCAATCCTGTGTCTGCTTTTGCAGAGCCTAGATGGCCAAAGGAGAAACTGTAGTTCCAGCTGTGAACTTGGAAATATGTTCCAGGGTTATACCTAAGATTCCATATTTGGAGTGTCCTCCCTCAACACAGAAAGAACTCTTCTGGCGTATGGGATTGCAACACTGGCCTCAGAGTTCTGTGCCATGTAGAAGAGAGCATATATAATATCCTAGTAGTGCCTCAGCCTCCCATCCTTGAGCTTCAGGGCAAAAGATTCAGATTTCCAAAAGCAGCTGTCTAGGTCTTGCATGGCAGGAGGAATATGGAGGTGACTTTTACCTCTGCGCTTCTTCTGCCATGGACTGGATGCCTGTAATCCTCCAAGTTTAAAGTGATATAGTCAGCCATTTTGGATTGCACTGTCCTTGCATTTCATTTTGGCATAAGTTTTTATAACCTAGAGTATACTGCATCATGCACCTGTCAGAGTAGATTCTAATCCATGACATTTTCAGCCACAGAATAAAGTTAGTCTTGAAGGAGATAAAAGAATAATTTTATATGTATTCAAATACTTCAAGTGGACAATTAATAATACTCTCTAATAGAATGCTATGAATACAACTAGACTCAAATCAAAAATCATATAATTAACTTCATCAAACAATAGTCAAAGCAACACATCTTAAGATATGTTCCAAAATTAAAAGCCTGTAACTGAAATATCCCTACAGTGCTACTCTACTTGCCTCTGTTAATAGATTTCTAGCCTTTACAGTTTGCCATCCACCAAAACAATACCTTGTAAGTCCTTCCAATGACAAACACTTCTAGAAACTACACTAGAAATATTAATAATTTTCAGAATTCTTCGCCTGAATCAACAGTCAAAAGTGTATCTGATCCAATAAAAATATTTCAGTCACTTCATTCAGTGGGACCCTCTGAAAGAGTTAAGTTTGGGTAGAGATATTTAGAAAGATGCAATATTTTAGGAAACCTGGTTGCAGGCCATTTGCACATTCATGTTCAAAACTTGAAACTTAAAATTGGGTTTAGAAACAGATCAGAAGTGAGTATGGATGCTTCAAGTTCAGCGTGATGTGCCCACCCTGCTAGCTTTGTAAACTCACTGTAGTGTTTTCTTTGTGTTATTGTATGTTAGAGAAATTTTACAGGCTGTTAACTCTTAATGGGTAACAATTCTTTAATATCTATTTCTGCTTTGATGGAAAATTAAAAAGACTTGATTCCATGGTTCCTGCAAATGTGCATAGGGATGCTCAGGCTGAAAGGACTTTCCATTCAATTCAACTAAAAGGGCAACTTCATGTGGGCAGTGAAGGGAAAGGAAGGAGAAAGTAACTTGAACAGAAATTCTATGTATGTGTTATATAGTAGATATACTACAGTTTGTATCTACAAGTATTACCTAAAGAGAAACTGATTTACTGATGAAATATTTTTAAGCATTACCCAAATGCTTTGATTTCAAGGCACAGATCATCACAGATTTCTGATAGGCCGCTTTAACTATCTAGAAGACTTTCAACATCCCAGCTGTTTCACATCACCATTACTGTGTTACTTCCATGAATCTTTGCCAATTCAACACACTGTTCTTTTTTGTTCAAGGTCTACCTTTGCTCTTATTAATTTGTGACAAGCAAATTTAAGAGGTTGGCTGTTTTGTTGTTTTTGAACACATTTTCTTCAAATGATGCAGCAGGCAGTAAAGCATGCAGGCCAAATTATGAAAAGTTCATATCTAAATTGGGGTTACATTAAGGTCATTAATGCTACTAGTTTTGTATCTGCATCCAAAATGTTCAAAGTAATTTGGATAACATCTGCATGTAGACTGTAAATGCCAACCCACAGCTCAAGGAGACACCTTGGTACCCATCAGATATTTTGGACTGCATTTCATATAAACTGCAAACAGCACTACCCATTAAGGAAGTTTGTAGTCCAAAATACATAGAGGGCACAAGGTGCCCTCTATCTAGCTCCACAATAACCGAGATAATCTGTACTGGAGCAGACTCATGTTTTTTACACCATTCATTATGCAACTACATTTTGCCACTGTTCTTCACAGAAATATAACCAACAAACAATATTCTGATACAGCAATTCCTAAAACAACAGAGTCTTCCAGAAAGACGGTGTGACTAGAAGCTCAATACAGCCAATTCCAAATGTTTCAGAATTATGGACTACTTCTTAAACAGTAGAACAACAATATGGAATTGGCTCTTTGTTCATTGTCTTTCAGGAGACAGAACTTCACAACACAGTCCCTCATCCCCCTGGAAATGTAAGGATTATCTTATAAAATGAAAAGAAGAAGAATTTTCAGGATTTGTGGTCCAAAGTCAAACTCTTTAAGCAGAATTGGTAAACAGAAAACATTTAGTGAAACTTAACTGTAAAACATATCTGAGTGTTTAGCTCCTGTACTTTATTTTTCACTTATTGCTATTATTAGCTCTCCATTCTGGGAATCCTCAGCTCCCATACAAGAATGCAACACCTTGCAATACCCCCCCCCCCCAATATTACAGCAGCAACCAAATACCTGGCCAACACTTTCCAGATAAAGAGGAAAACATGCCAGTCAAACTCTGGAAAATGGTAATCGGTATAGTGTCCTACTTCCAATATAAGTGTGACTTCCGATATCTGAACTATAAATAAAGCTTTTTTAAAGTAAAACAGAATGTTAAAGGTATGGCTAGAAAGCAGCTTTTTCCAGGGAACTAAGTCAACATCAGTATTATTTAACTGAAAGGAGACAAACATCACCACTTTAGAAAAATCAAGATGGATAAATTTCTATAAAACTAAATCAATGGATAAATTTCTATAAAACTAAATCAAATCAAGACATTCAACAGTTTCTGCTTAAATCTCAGCATTATCCCAATACAAGAAATATGCCATAAAGTACATATGAAGTATATGTGTACTGCTACTCCAATGGTTAATCAAATAAAGATTGGGGCTTCATTTTTACAAATTAAAATATCATGCAAAAATTGCAATATCATTTTATAAAATTACAAAATTTCAACAATTTAGTTCAAAGATGCTCATTACATTAAGAAAAAACATTCTTGATGCAAAATAAAAACCATCTTAAAAATACCAATACTACTGAGTTACTTCAGCAGATATAACAAGAAGTTCCCTTCATAAAGCTGAAGTATGCACAGAAAACTCTGTCAAATACTTTAGTTAACAGGAGATAAGGTGCATATGAAAGGAGCCTCTACTCCAACAACTGTGTAATCTAGGAAAAACATAAGTACACTGAAGGGCCCATTCATGCAAACAAACAGCCTTCCTATCCATACTGTGCAACTGTGTTTTTCAACTGCCATAATTATGAAAACAATCATTAGATACAAAGAGTCCTTCTGGATCAGACCAGTGGTCCATACAGTCCAGCATCCTTCTCCATAGCAGCCAAATGTATCTGGGAAGCCCACATGCAGGACATGGGGGCAAGGACACTTTACTGCTGCTACTCCTGAGTAACTGCTCCTGAGAATGCCTCAGCTATTGGACAGTATAAAAATGAGACAGACAAGCAGGCAGATGAGAACGGTATTCAGAGGCATGCCTGTGAAGCTGAAAGTAGCATATAGCCATCTTGACTAGGTGCTATTGACAGACTCTCAGCATAAGTATTTCAAATCCCCATTTAAAAGTCATCTAAACTAGTGGATATCACATCTCATGGTGGTGAATTCCATAAATTAAGCACTGTGTGAAGCAGTCCTCCCTTTGCCAATCCTCAATCTCCTGCCAACCAGTTTCATTGACCTTCCCCCTATACAGTTCCTCCCAACATGCTTAATGACATAAATGTTCATTATGCTCCCTTACTCAACTTTTTCCTAAACCAAAATACCCTAATCACTGTAGACAAGTAGAAGGGATGAGGAACTGATTGTTAAAATGTGTATCTTTGCTCACAGTGTGCAGAGATGGAAAGACAGAGACTTACCAGCAGCTCACCAGCTCCCTTACAGAGATAACTAGGACTGCCACCATCCCAAGCAGGACGTTAAAGTTTCTCTGCAGGGAAGGGTATATGCATAGGCTATGGATTCACCACAGTAATGGGTGGGTGGGATGTCTGTTTTTTATCCATCTAAGTCAATTAAACAGAGGCACAGGTTACCATGAAAACTAACTTTGTGCGGAATGAAAGCTTTAATGTGCCTGCTTAATAGTAAAGAAACCCTTGAGCCTAGCTGCTGTCCCACCAAAAAACAGTCGGCACATACCAATTATAGCACACCTTCTTTTGTAAGAGGCTAACAAAGTTGTACCAGATAACTAAAGTATTTTAGAGAGCAATTTAATGGGATTATAGGACCCTTCCAACTTTTCTATTCTATGACTCTACAAAACAGGATTCCTCCCAGGCAGTAGACATTGCTATAACCTCAGAAGCAGAACTCTAATACCTAACCTGTCCCTTCTCCCCTTGCAATCATTGCAGAAAAACAGTACTGGCTGCTTTCCAAGGCCACAAATGCAGCCTGAAAAATGTCTGGTGCATGACAGGAGAAGCCAGGATACACTTGATCCTACGAACTTTCCAGCCCCAGTTGTGTGCCTGCAATGCACCCCGTCTGAATGAGCTCAGGGGCCCATCTGGTGAAAGGCAAGGAAGACGGAGGGCAAAATTCACCTCCATCACTCATCAGAGTTTGGAGGCTACTTTCTCATGAGGGCAACACAGATAAGATTGTGTCCTTTAAAGATTACAATTGTTTATTTTTAAAAGGAGACATGTGAACGTCTACCATCGGATATCGCTAAATACTTGTTTGAGAAGATATGCAAGTCATTGACTTGTATAGATCACTTTATCCAGTAGAATCAACATGCAGCTTATTTTGAACTCTACTGAAAGGAAATTGTTTAAAAATACACATATTTTAGTAGGAAACAAATTGTCAAATTTGTGAAACTATTTCTGCCTGATTTCAGACAGCCTGGGTGGACCATAAATGCCAGAAACTGGACAAGGGAATGTATCCCTGTTAGTTCTAATATCAACCATGATTCAAGCTTGCAGCTTGGTTGAATTCTTGCACTCAGCTCCAAAGCTGGATGCCCAGGTCTCAAGTGGTGTCTCAAGGTGCATTTGCACAGCTGAGGTGAGCACACCAACTGCGTTTATTCCTAAAGGTGTTTCTCTGGCCACGGTCACACATGCCTTAGTTACATCTTTTCTGGATTACTGTAACAGTGCACTACTTGGGTCCGCCTTTGAAAAGTGTTCAGAAACATCAGCTGATTCAGAATGCTCTGACCAACTGCTGACTGGGGTCAGTTACAAGAAGCAAATGAGTCCCTTCTTACAGCAACTTCACTGGCTAACTGTCTGTTTCTGGGAAGAATTCGTAGCACTAATTATTACTTATAAAACCCCATACAGCTTGCAGCGAGGTTACTTGAGAGACTGTTTTCTCCCATACAAATCCTGTTTGGGTTTTTGATTCTTCTAAAGAGAACTTTTTTGAGACTGCTGCTTTCGGAGGCCCAGGGAGCTTCAGCTACTGGGCAGTACAGATACAAAATTCTTCTTATCAGCATCATCCTCATCATCATTATTCGGTGATGTTCTGAGAGAAACTTTTCTGCAGTCACCCCCAGGCTGTGCAAACCCCTCTCATGTGAACCGGGTTTGTTTCCTCTCTGCTTCCTTCTACTGGCAGACAATACTACTTTATTCAAAAAGGCCTATTAACTGGTTTATCGAATTAGGTGCTTTTTTAAAAAATTCTGTAACAATATTGTTACTGCATTTTAGATTGTTTTATTGTTTTGATCAATTTTAATTATGTCCATAAGTGCCTTGAATGCCATTTCAAGGCACTTATGGACAGTGGAGTACAAATCAAATAAACAAATAAATAGTACTTTAAACATACTAGGCTGGTCAAGTTGTTATATCCATCATCTATTTTGTATCTTTAGCTTTGGGGAGGAGTAGAAAGAAATAACAAGGCAGTAAGTGTCAGGTTATTGTTCAAAAGACTGCCTAATTATACTGATGTACACTTTATCATAAGAACATGATGCTAATAAAAATAATGCTACATTTATATTTAAAACAGGATTCTATGTTATCTCAGTTCTACTCTTTTTTTGCCAGCCTATAATTTATCTTTGTTATGTTCTTATGCTTTATTTGCCTTTTACTGAAAGGGAAAAAGTTGCTTGATGCTTCGATAAAATGAGATTTTACAATAAGCAATATCTTCCTCTAATCCCTTTCCCCCTTTCTCTAATGTGGAATACAGTTTTCAAGCAGCATCTCAAGAGGTAAAGGTCAACCATTTTTCCACAGGTTTAGAGGGTAGCTATTGCCCTCCTGTCCTGCTTGTGGATTTCATGTAGGCAACTAGCTGGCAACTCTGGGAAACAGGATGCTAGACTGGTTAGGACTTTTGTCTGATCCAGCAAGGTTCCTCTTATGTTCTTATAAGGACTGTTCACATTCTCCTGCAGAGCAAAGCAAACAACTGGCCCCAAGAAGCCACCAGCTCCCTTTTAAGAATCCATTTAGTAACAGTTATAGCATCTACTAAGTACTCTGACCCTTCAAAAACTACGCTGAGCCAAGCCTGACCATAAGGAGGATAAGATTTGGCCCAGGGCAAAATTTCAAATATGAACACAGCATGCATGGTGGAAAATGGCTATAATTAATCTCTTTTACATTTTGTCATAAAATGGCATATGAATTCATTTCAGTAATTTGGAATATGGGGAGATGGGGTTGGAAAATAAAGTTTTTAAAATATCTTTATTTAATATCTGTTAATCATATGACAGCAAACTTGGTACTGAAAGTTTCCCCCACTTGTATAAGTTTTGTAGTACAGTTTTGTCCTAAACCTAAACAACTTCTACTCTTGAACCACTGAGACAGGCAGGAGATAACTCATACACACACACCAGATTTACACAACACAAAAGCCTTCATAGCTAACCAGCCCCAGTGCATTGGCATGTTGTTTGAACCTGGACCACTTTGTATGGGGTGGTTTTTTGTTTTTGTTTTTTCTGGCAACAAGCTACCCTGAAAACCCATGGCATGGATCCCACAGAGGAAGCAAACTGTACATCCTGGGCACTACTGTCCTCAGAAGTTCCCTCTATGCATGTATCACAGGTCCTGATGCATCTGGCACTCTGATCAGCTCTGAGAAAGCAAAACAGCATCAGAGGCTTTGGGTGCATTTCTGGAGTAGGGCTGAACTAGATACATTCATAGATTTCTGGATAAGCCCGAAGACCCAGTACCAAGCCCAAGTATGATGATCTCTTTCTCCAGAAGTCGTATACTTCCCATTCTGTACAAGAAGCTGCACAGGTTGAAGATTTGTTGTTGTATTTTACTGGGTTTTGTTTGTTAAATATGGTTATTTTGTTGTTTCTCTATATATATTTAAATCCATAAACTGCCCGGAGAGTCCAAGTGGGCTATAGAGTATAAAAGTGTAACAATAATAATGATAATTTACAGCAATGGTTTCAGACAGACATTAGATGCTGAACTAGCAATAACCTCCGACATCTCGCTGGAGATTTAGAACAATTTGGGGTCACAAATTCAGGCTTATGCAAAACACCGCCTGAGCATCCATACATTCTCTCAGCTGCCCTACAAAGGCAGAAACCTCGCTGCTTTAGATTTACCTTCTCTACAGAGTCGCATTGCTTCTCGGTTCTTCCCATATTCTTTGAAGCTTTCTTCCAAGGCTGCTCCTGTGCAATCATAACAAACAAAAGAAAAACTTTAGTGTTTGGAGTTCTTGTGGAGTGGCAGCTGCATGGTAAATGATGTGCTTTTTTGGGTCTACCTTAATCCAAAACATTCATTGCAAGGATGAATGCACTTGCCAAAAAAAGTCTATAACACAAACTCTCTTTCCTATAATGCACATGAACATTAGGATATGAATTTATTTAACAGACAAAACAGATTAAAAGTACAAAACCATCCACTCAAATGTGGTAGATACCTAACCTTTTCCCTGCAGACATAAATTACAACAGCAGCAAGCTGATACAATTTTAAAAATTGCTTGGGACAGCTTAGTTCGATATATAGTTTAGGACTCAGATACCTGTCCCCATACTATCCTGCTTTCCTATGTATAGCTTTGAGAGAGAAAGGAAGAGTCTTCTTTGTAGTAGCACTGCTCCTTTGGAATGTACTCCATTCAGGTGTCTGAATGGGACTGTTGTCGTTAGCATTTCAACACCAGATCAAGACTTACTTGCCCAAACATTTTAAACCTGGTTTATGATTTAGACTGTCCTTTTCAAAAAGCTATTCTCATTTTAAAGGATTATATTTTATCCTGTACTACATGTTTAGTGTGATTAGTTCTATTCATGTCTTGAATACTGCCTAGAATCTTTGAAGTGTGATTTAAAAATAATTTTAATGAATAAGATCATTCATTGCATCACAAACATGGAAGATACAAATGTGTCATTCATTGACCTGGTTTGCATGACATGACAACCCATTGTTGTGTTGTCCAAACTTCCAAGAGCAATTTCACTATGGCTTGGGGCAACTAGTTAGTGAGCTGTTCAGCAAGACTGGTTGCTCTTCACTACTGCCTGAACTACAACCAGAAACTCCCCCTGTACCAATGCCCAGACAGTACTATGGCACCACCATCACTTGCCATCTTTTTTCTGGTCCCAAACATGAGAATGAGTTTGTAACTTCGCTTGTTGTTGTTAGCCTTCCACGAGAGTGCTGTTACAGCATTCTGATACCTCTAGTTTGGTTTGGTGAATGTCTGTGTTTATTTCAGCTTTCAAAGAGTGGTAGAATAAATAACATGTAAAACTCTATTTAGGCTAATTTGTGTACAGTTGTGAGGTCAATGACCAAACTGAAAAGTACTGATGAGTGGGGGCTGTTACCAAAGAAAAATGGAAGGAAGGAAGGAAGGAAGGAAGGAAGGAAGGAAGGGAAAAGTGCACTAAATGGGAAGAGGGCAACCTCTGTTCCTTAGCAATTCTCTTGATTTTAAGTGTTGAACTGACATTTCTCAGTGTCTTCCATCTTTTCAACAGTTCTCCCAAGTCTGCAGTTACTCCAGAAAGGGGAGATAATAACTAGCCTCTTTTTCTTGTCTCCTTTTCAGATTTGCTGAGTCTCCATTTACTTCCCAGTCATTGTATTTGTGTATATTTGTGTATTTTTGCTTTTAGAACTATAAGAACGCCACAGTTTTCATGGGTTTAATTTTCATGGATTTGATTATTCACAAGTTTGCCATTAATAATTAAATGGGATTTTGTTTTGTTTTGTGGCCTACTGCGGAAAGTTGCAGACAACAATCATAGACTAGAAAATGTAAAGAAAGATTTAAAGTCATTCTTTCTGTCTTAGTACTAGCCAACCTCACTCACATGTTCTGTCTCTCAGCGTGCAGTGTATCATGCATTTCTCATAACTTTTTGCGTCTTTAAAAGTGCAATAAAATATCAACTGGGTCCAAAGTATAGTGCTTCTAGTGCTTCTGAAAGAGCTCCCAAGAGGCAAAAGAAAGTGAAGACCTTACAATAAAAGTTGACTGTAAGGTATATTGAGAAAAAAGAAAAATTTCTGAAGCCATTGCTTCACTTCCATTTGGAAGTGGAAGTAGATATTAGCCTATCCTCACATATGCATAAGGTGAGTAGTATTTTTTAAATTAAAAAAGTTTTTCAATTAACTGGTAGGTCTATATATCAAAAATGTAGGCATGCACACATACAGAGGGGGAGAGAGAGAGAGAGAGAAGCAATTCAGTACATGGATGGTCAACAGTATTAAGAGTTATGGTTGGGGGGCGTGCTAGAGATGTTCAGCTTTTCCACTTTTGTGGGAGTCCTACACCCCAATCCCTGCAAATGTGGAGGGCCGACTGTAACTGCCTCAGTTAGTAGAAGGCTGAAAAAAACCTTGCACAATCCAAAGTGTGCTTTTTTCATGCTCTGAAAAAAAGCCAAAAGCAATGAACTAAAAAGTGCAGTAATCTGAGTAGAGAGGGGAGTCAAAGCAGTTCCTGCCACATAGGACACTGGGATACATGCTGGAGCCAGCTGAAGGACTCGGGGCAAGGAAAGGAAGAGTATCCCAATCTAAGCCCAACTTTCTGTTCAGCGACCAACCCACTGTGGCTTATTTGTATGGTGCCTTAGTGTCATGTACAAACCCTACATAAATGAACTGTCCACATCTATATACACGTGTATACATTTCCCATGTTACATGGAATACAAAAAGTATTCCATGTAACTGAGTCCCTAATACCATTTTGTCACAGCATACTAATCATGATTTAGCACGAACGTGAATAAGCACAACCTCTTCCTGGGTTCACACAGTCCCCCTGCTTCTTTCAGTTTCTCCTGAGAGTTCAGACATTACCACTTAGCATTTTTAATGCATTTTCCTGTATCATCTGAATAGAGAACTGTGGCTAGCTGAAACAAGTCAGCTTTATAAGCCACTGCATAACCATAGGTAATATTAACTACAGTTGGGTGCATCAGGTAATAAAATACAATGCTGATAACTAAAACCAAAAGTGAAAGAAAGGAGTGTGAACCCAGAAAGCTAAGCTTGTTTGTCACCATAAAGCATGCACTTGTCACCCTCCAAACGCAGCCACTGAAACATGTGAAAAGCAAAATCTACTAACAAGCCATATTGTATACTTTTAGATTATTCTCAGAACAGAAATTGCTTGATTTTTAATGAAGATGGCAAGAATGTCCAAATGACAGATGTAAAGGTTAGAGCCATGGCTCAGCGGTTAAGCACATGCTTAACATGTCAAAAAGTCCCAAGTTTGATCCCTACCACCTCTAGATCAGTAGGAAAACCACTTGCCACAAACCCTGTAAAGCCACTGGCAGTCAGTGTTGGCAATACGGGGCTGGACAGACCAAGGGTAAGGCAGCTTCCTATGTCCCTAGAAACTGTAAATAAGGATGTGGCCCTAACAGAAAATACATGCCTATAAGTATTCAACTGGTCTTTTGGTTACTGAGGAAAATGAGGAGCAGGTCCCAATTTCAGAGTGGAGGCATACTCATGCCTAGAAATAGGAGAATTATCTATCATGGAGAAAGACAGGGCTACCTACATGTAGATAAGCCTTGAATGTAGGTGGCCCAGGATGAAACGGGGACCTTCCTGGCTACCACCTACCCTCATCTCAGAGTCTGGGACAGATTCTTGCCTACCTCCCGCATTCCGGAGAAGAGAGTCCTCAAGCTCCTCCCTCCCCTGCAGGCGACAGGCTGGCTTAACCCCTTTGCTGCTCAGGACGACCCTCCCCTATCCTCCCCTCCCCCACGAAGGAGGGACTCTCACCGTCGTTCCCGTGAAGTTTAGCAGCATCGACCCAATGGCTCCAGGGCTGCCCCAGCATCGCCTCCGGGCTAGGCAAGGATCTGCGCTCCCCGACAGTCGCCATTGCCGCGCTCGTAGCAGGGGTCGTGGTGGCCGGGCCGAGGCCGCTCTCGCCGCCTCCGCCGTGCCGGGGCCGCCGCTGCTGCCTGCTGGCCGCCGCTGCCGCCGCTCTGCGTTGCTCCCCTCTGACGTCAGCCACGGCCCGCGCCGACATTCTTTCCGCTGCTACAATGTAACGAGAAAAGTCATCAGGCTCTTTAAGGTGGCGCCGCCGCTTAAGGAAGCTCCGAGAGAATTCCCCACTGGTCGCCAGCTTGAACCGGGGCTGCCGCTACGGGCACAGGGCAGGCCTCGCATCGCCTTTGTTTCCCATTAACCTCCCGTGCAAGCCGCCACGAATTAATCATCGGCACAGTCCCGCTGGGGAAGGGAAGCGCACTAGCATTTCCCCGCCGCTACACTTGAGAGGGGGGAGGTTTCACGCGCGTCACCAATACGACCGTAGTCATCGGGGATCCCGACTCAATAGCGAAAGTGTTCCTCACTAGTCCGCTTCCAGACTCAAGCAGAGGTCTTTTCGAGGATGACATCAAACCGACCAAACTAGGCTTCTTCCCACCCCTCTATCGCACCAGACTTCGTACAGTCCCGAACTTCAGCGAAAGGAAGTTGGTTATTTTCGGAGTCTCAGCAAGGTCCGGGTGCATCACAACCGCCTCCGCCCCTTTCCTCTCAGAGACCGTCTCTTAAAGGAACAGAACAATCGCCCCCGCCTGCTGCCAGGAAGCCCGTACACTTCCCTCCCCTCCCCTCCCCCACCACACAACTGTTTCGTTTTACAAGCACGTAACCCAAATCTCCTCTGACACAGATACTCTCTCCTGATCATCCAACGCCCTCTCTGCGCGGGAACTTGTCCCTCTCAAAGCTACCTTAACGCTAGACGCCTCCCTCCCACCTTAAAAGTTTTCACGTCAAGCACAGAAAGGGAGGCTGAATAGGAAACAAGCAGGAAACTAACCCCATCTATGTAACTCATCGCCCGCCCCCATCACCCTCGCGGACACCTTCCTTTCACAAATGTCATCCACCGATCTTGCCTTAAAAGGTCTCATTTAATATTTAAATCGTTTCTCACCAATCCACCAATTGGATACACTAAATGCCGGTTTGTTTGTAAGAGTCGCCCAGCTCTTAGAATGCTTCACTTCACATCTGTCAAAACCATGAATGAAAACGGAGACTGCCAAATCTTTGCGTCTATCCCCCCCACCCCGCCACAAAGTACTTGGGGTTAAAGGAAAGCAGCAGCAGCAAGAAAAAATATTCTCCCTCACAAACGATAAGGTGCAAAGCTTGAAAACATTTCCAGGAAGGAAAACATTTCGAACTCTATTTCCATAGTCTTACTTGCAAGGGTCCTGTCAGCTGTAGTCACAACATTAAAAGGCATTCTCAGTATGAACCTGAGATCTGGTAACAAAATTCATTATATCAAATATATACCCTATACAACATATATAAAATGTAAGATTTTCCTTGTTTACACAAAACTGGTTTTGACAGAGGCCAATCTCCATATTTATTAATTTGCATTATTAGAACAGTGTCGCTTATTTCCTTAGTAAATGTCATGCTAGCAGTCTAAGTTGACCCCAAATAGTAGAACAAACTATTTTAAAATGCTATATGTGAGTTTATACGTGTGTGTACACCTGCACACACTATAACAGGGAAAACACACCCACCCACCCACACCCCACCCCCAAATGCTGGGAGTGATAGAAGGCTGACTGTCAGGAGAACAACAAAAAACAAAACACAGACAGCTTAACAGCCTAGAGGAAGGCATGGGTTACTGACTAGAGCACTGTACAATATCTCTGAAGCAGAGATAACACTTCAACATTTTGTTGCAGTTCCCACCTGCATTTTTTAAAAAGTGTGCATATATGCATATTTAAGTGTTTACATGTGTACTGAGTATACTAAAAATCACACATCCTGTATCCTAAAAATAACATTTTTATATTTAAAATGTTCTTTTTAATATCGTGTAAATCAAATCCAGGTAGTAAATGTAAAATGATATTCTTACAAATAGGAATCTAGTTTATTCTGTTGCCAAGAAGTTAGATTAACATTTAATGTGAATTAGGGCTAACAAACATGTTTAATAAATTAATAAATATTAGAAGTTAGAAAAATAAGATGGAAGATAATATCCAACACCAAGCAATATGTGTTGATTTTTATTTTCTATTTCAAAACCATGTCTGAATGTACCTTTACACACAGCATAACTGAGTTCTCTAAAAATGCAGATAACTGCACAGTTTAAAAAAGTTCTACAGTTCACAGAACATTGCCTGGGAATGGCTGGAAATTGTAGGACTTTTTCCTATCTACAGATGCACAGGACTGTGTTCGAAGACAATTTGCATGCCCTTCTGTTATGTGTGAAAGTGAACTCCTAATGAATTTTAGAAATGTTAGAAATTGTTAGGCAAAATATGCTAACACTTCTGAGTTTTCTAGCTATATTCTCCTGGCGAATCCACACATTGTTGATCATAATATTTGCAGTTGAAGCTTTTGGATCCAATGCCCCTATGAGCCAAATACTATTGTTAAATCAGGAAAGCACTTGTTCCACATACTAAAAAGCAGTTTTAAACCCAACCTTAAATATGATTACTGCAGTGGGACTAAGTATGTTTTAAAGAATAGAACCTTGTAGGCTGATCCTACACTAGATCACTCAAATGTAAGTTCCACTGAATTTAATAGGACATGCAAGCCCAATCCTATCAATAGTTACTGAGAAACAGGTATATCTGTGTTTAGTGGGGCACCTATCACGTGAATGTACATAGGATTGCAGCCTGAATGACACAAAAATAAAATGGAAGCTTTTGACACATCATCTTTTGCAACCAAAACAAATCATCCTGGTAAGATTGCAAAGATATTTATTGATGTTTTTCTACCAGAAGCTGGTAAGCTTTTAATTAAGGACAGCCCAAACACTCTTAAGAGGCAGTTGGCAGAATTCAATGCTTGTTAAATAATCACTGACAATAATACAAAACAAAGATTACAACATAAGTAATGTTAAACATTGCTGGAATATTACAAATAATAAAGTAGAAATGGTATGTAGCTCCTTCATTTTCAAGAATGATATACCAGTATCTGGCCAAATTAATACAGGTTGTTCGTTTGTTTATTTAGGATATTTATATGCCGTCCTTTGCAAAAGCCTCAGGACAGCTTACAAAGATGTATAGTTAATACATGCATAAATTTATTATTTTGTAAAGCATATTCAACAACCCATGGCAGTTCAATTCAAAGAGTAAATACTGTTTATCTGGCATTCCCACAGGACAACTTGCTACATGAACTGCCTGCACAGCACTGAGAGTTTTCATGCACTGCCACATGTTCCTCAGGTTGAAACTGGTTGGGTTGGACCAATCCACATGGTGAACGGGTAGTTCTACAAATTAAAACTGCTCTGTTGAAGATAAACTATGCAATAGCTATTTGAAGTAGTGTTCATATGATTACAAAGTATAGACAGTTTCCAACATTTGAAATGTACAGTATTTTTACTGTGTGCTTAGGTTCAACAGGTTTTAAATGTTAGGGATTTAGCTAAAAGTTGTTAGTTCCTAAGTTAATTAAGATCCTAGAAGTACACTGCCACATATATAACTGTTCAACTATTGCAGACTATTAAGGTATCATTCAAATCTCACTGTAGGCTGTCAGTCATGAAATGGCTTAAGTTTAATAAATTTCCCACAATGAAATTCCAAATTCTTCTAGTTCCTCATTAATACTCATTTGCCAGCTAAAGGCTGTTCAGCTCCATTCCAAAATCAGAGCAGATCAAAAGAATGCTGTCAAAAGAATGGGAGCAGGTGGAGTGCTCAGTGTTCAAGAAAGAGGGCTCAACCCTACTGCATCATGTCCAAGCGATATCTACACATGTCCTTACTGTAATCCATGCGACATGTTCATAGAGTGGGATGGAGAAACTATTTTAAGCACTAGGGCCAAACTGCATTTTGGAGAAACTCTTGGGGCCACACTGCAGTGGTGGATGAGGTTGTAAAAAGGGCATGGTCAAAAGCAAAATCAGTGGGATCAATAACACCATAATACCAGCAGGCTTTAGTTTAATGCTGTTACAATTCGTAACTAAGACCCAGAAGATGTGTTTCAATCTTTTTGAATGGGGGAAAATACACAAAAGTGGGGAAACCACCAAATGTTTAGCAGTTTGGAAAAAGATTTGGCCCCCAGAATTAAGGTCCTTCATCCTTGTTCTAAACTGACTATACGATCATATATCCTGGAATGCTCTGACAATTCAACTGTCTTTGTTCTGTAGGGCAGAGATATCTGGGTTCAGGAAGCATAGCAGTTGCAGCTGGCTATATATACACCCACTTTTAAAGGTTTTCTTTTTCTTTTTTAAGTATTCACATGAATTCAGATGCAGAGGGAGTTTTGTTTCCTATCATTCCACCAAGCTTCATTGTTCAAGTCTGAGTTCTGATGCCAATTAGCTGAAAAAGCACTGTCTATACACAAGTACTTTTGCAAAAGTGCAACAAATATTGAAATAAGAACAGGTGAACCCAAAACAGCCCAATAAAGACTTCACAAGCTCAGAGATAACAGAATGTTAACTGAATATTATGGGGGAAGAGTAAAAAAAAGCAGGTATGATATAGAATAGAATGCAGAGGAAGCCCCAAAGGAAGCCATGGAGGAAGGCAGGGCTCATTAACAGAAAGGCCAAAGAAGGGCACTGCATATTACAGTGTTTTGCCGCAGGTTCCAATTTTTGCGTTTTCCATATTGTGAAATAAAAATGTGCAAATACAGAATGTATTTTCCAGTGTTAATATTCATGCAGCTGTTCTGTAGAATCCTGGTTGTTCTATACTTTGGGTCTGTAATGCTTCTAGTTATAAAGAACAAAAATAATATAATATAATTTTATTATATATATTTAACAATCTATATCGGATATATTTAAATATGTATTTTAAAAGAAATATTATCCCCCCAAAAAGCAAGTTTCATTTCTTCGTCCAAAACAACTGTACTGATAAGGTTTATTCTTAATTTGCCCTTACAACAGACTATTTCAGTTATTTATTTTACTTAATTTATACAACTTAGAGCACAATCCTACAGATTCTATTTCCATAGAGGCTTCCAAAAATGAAGAGGGCTCTGAGGACAGAAATGCCCCTCTTTTCTAAGAGCTGCCAGCTGGATTTTGCTTCTCCTTCAAATTTAAAGAAAAAAAATCAATTATATAGGTCTCTGAGCTTAGTGCACCTATCAGCAGTGGATATGGATGGAAAGAGAGAGGCTGTAGGAGCCTCTTGGTCTCTCCTCTCTCCCCATTCTCACCCAATGTAAAGCCCCCTTCTTGTTGTCCCCCCAAAACAGCAGCAATAGTGCTGTATAGTTTGGTTGGCTGGCTCCTCAGTCTTGGGGAAAAAAGAAAGAAAAGAATATGCTGCTTTTTTACTCTTTCATCTTTCTCTTAACAAATAAAAATAGATTTTTTTTAATCTTCTGGGAAAAAAGTCCCAAAGTCTTCTGCAGCTGCTGCTCATCTTTGGGTCTTGGCTTTTCTTTTCTCTCCTGTCCAAACTTTTCACAAAGGAGACCTGCTGCTGCAGAAAGGGTGCATTTTAACAACTTTGATTGGCCCAGTAAAGGTCACCTGAGCAATCCCTGCACAAGGAATAAAAAGCCCTGGAGGTTAACTGCTCTTCAAAGACAGTGCCTCATTCATTTCTGTTTATGCATAGGCATACAAGAGTTGAGACTGAATAGTAGCAGTAGCATATAGAGGGAGAAGGACTTCTTGACATTCAGGACCCGAAAGCAAAGATCCAGGGTTATAAACATAGCATGAGCCTTCCTAGCACCACCAATGTTTACAACTCTAGTACTTTGAAGAATAACATCCTCTAATGAGAACAGGAAATAAGATACATCATAGTCTAGTAAGAAAGAGGCAATAGTTTTAACTAAGAAAGGAACTTTGCCAGTATTAAAAGTTGTAAGCTTCCAAGTGTCTGTTTTACAGTTCTGCATACCTTTAGACCAAACAGACTGTCACTTCTTGCCAAAAGGTGCATGGCGCAGTAAAACACCATTTTGAGTTAAAGTAAGCCTCTCTCCTAAGTGCACACATAGGCACCCACAAATATTACCAGTGGTGGCCATAAAACTTTATTTGGAAACTGTCCATCCCTGGATGCCCAGTACAAGGTGAGAGAACTCTTTCTTCCTCCCAAGTTTTCTACATGTTGCAGAAAACTTAAAGGGTAGAATGAATCTCTCATTTCATAAGCAATGGGAAAGTGGACTCCACCCTCCTTAGGATTTGCATCAGACTTAGGAGTCACTTATAAGATGAAAATTTCAAAAAAAAAAAAAAAAAAAGGCCAGTATTTCAACAAGGCACAATGTCTTCATTATATGGTACTTCAATTTCCCTGATATCTGTTGGAAGTCAAACACTGCCAAATATGGCCCCTCTAAGAGATTCCTAACATCTGTCACTGATAACTTCCTCCAGCAGAAAGTAAAAGCAGGAACAAGAGCTATGGGTTTACTCAACCTGATCCTAACCAACAGAAAAGACTCAGTGGACAATGTAACAGCTATGGGAACTCTTGGGGGAAAGTGACCGTGCCTTACTTGGATTCCCAATAATAAAGGAAGCTAAAGCTAAATGTAGCCAAACATGCGCCCTTGATTTCAAAAAAGCCAACTTCAACAAATTCAGGGCAATGATAAACGAAGTCCCATGGCAAGAAAAGAAGTCAGTTCAGTCTGTGCTTTTGAAATTGATGGTTGGCCCAATGCAGGAATGGTCAGAGCAGGAATGGTCAGAGGCAGGCACTGCTGGGGGGAAGGTGCAGAAATGGAAGCTGGGGCCACTGATGGGAAAGGGGAATAGGCACTCCCCTACTGCCAGGGAGCAGTGGCTGGTCCTTTTCATGTGCTTTTCCTTGCCCCTTTTCATAGCTGTTTTCAGCTCCTCCACCATTTTGTGAGGCCTTTTCTCCTTCTTTTTAAGCCTTCTCCCATTCAGTGTGTTTGTTCCAAGCACTGATGGTGTGGTTGCTGGAGCCCTTGCAGCCATGTATGGGGCACGAAGTTTTGCCTCTGCACGGGATGTTGCTGGACAATCTTGTGGGTCCCCTGTGATGGCTTGCATCGCCATGAGAGCCCTAGTCCACAAATGCCTTTAGGCGGCCTGGCTTGTTCTTCCTGGCTTGTTTGGTAAAAGCCTGGCAGTGCGAGAAGGTGCCGATTTGGTATTCTCATCAAGGCAAAAGATACACAAAGAATGTCCATCAGAAGATGGCATTTCAACTCTGCACGATATAAACTTTCTAAAAGTCACCTTGAGAGCCATCAAGGGAAAAGAAAGGTGAAAAGAAATTATAGATTTCTCAGGTAAAAGGACAATAGAAGAGGGCCTTTTTGTTTGCTTTTCTTTAGTAGGGAAGGGTATCAGTTAAAAGAGATTTAGTGAGGAAAATGGTAGGAGGTAAGCATGAGGTAAAAAGGTCAAGAGGTAAGTTTGGGGGGTAAACAGATGTTTGAGAATAGCAAAGCTAGGAAAGACCCAAGGCACTCAAAACGGTGGTTGAAAGCGAACTGGGGAAAATGGAGGGAACCCCACCTATTTATACTAGAGGGAAGTGGGCGGGGGCTCATGCCAACAATTCTAAGCTTAGAAAGGAGAATCTTCCCGAATGCAGACACTGTGCAGGTGCAGAGTCCATATGGGTGATACAGAGAGACCACGAAGAACATTATTTTCTTCCTCATTTCATACACACACATGGGGGGGGGGGGTGAAGAGATGACTGTACCTTACAGTAGTTAGGCATGTCAAAATATCTCCTTAAGCTGGTCTGTGCAAAACTACATTTTGTGAATCTGTCAGCATTCCAGTAAAGAGAGAAGAGTGCCACCAGAATGATCAATTCATCACTTCAGTGGGCAAGATTATGAGATGTCAAGTCAAATTAGGAATAATAACGTTTGTTCAGAAACTGATTTTTATGGGGATTGGTACCACACAGTAAAATTCACATGCACATATTATAAGAAAAAAGAAGTTCATTTATTTCTCTTCTATTTTATCTTTAAATCACTCAGATATGATTACATATTGTTAATTAGCTGATGAATATCAAATATTTGGGGGGAATGGAAATGAATGTATTTAAATGACAGAAAAATAAAGATTATAGACACACCTGAGAAATACATTTGTCAGATACAGAATTTGAAATGGCTGAGTAGAGAAGTGAAGCTTAGGGGATGTCTTAGGGTGACCTAAAGAAAAAGCAATGTCTACAAATAGAAACGCTTGAGGAGATGGATACTGCCCAAAAGAAAGAGAATAGCCCTTGCCACTGTCCTTCAAGGTCATAAAGACAAATGCAAATTCAAATATTTTCAAGACTTCTAAATTGTATTTGCTGAGAATTAGCATTTCCCTAGAAGAAAGCATACTAGCATTTTGAGTCCCAACCTAGAACTATAACCCAGGAAAATAAAATATACTTTCTTGTTCATTTTATATTTTTTCTCCCCTGCTCTTTTCCTTCTTTTTAGTTCATTGCTTCTCAAGATTCATCTATAAACTACTTTTTGCTCACTTTTGTGACAATAATCATATATACATTCCCAACATGTGGGCTAAAATAATAAAGTCTAGATGGCTGTCTTAGGTATATTTTTTAAAAAACTTCAACAGGTCTGCAAGTAGCTAGTGCAACACTTGTATTCCAGGTAATCTAGAAACATTGGTTATAACATTCCTTTGAGTTTCTATTTAAAAAGTTGGGACAGAAAGAGCAGGTTGCTTACCTCTAACTGTAATCATTTGAGTGATCATCTGCGCATCCACACTTCAGTGTTCTGCACCCACAAAGAGCCTTCATTGGAAATGTCTAGAACTTAGACTTTTAGACAGAAAGCCCTCTCTCCCCATTTCCTGCACATGCCTAGAGTGTGGCATTCCTACCTTCCCCCTCAGTTTCTCTAAGGGTGCCAGAGTAACAGCCCGAGCTGAGAGGACAGTGTGACAAGTTTCAGTATACTTGTAGCCAGGTAAGAGAATGGGCTGTGTGACCACATAGACGACCATTTGAAGAACTACAGTTACAGGTACACAAACTGTCCTTCTTTGTAATCTCTGTGTATCACTCGTGGTTGATTAACCAGCAGACTGACCAGTGGAGGAAGGAACAAGTGACCAGCTCAGTACAGAGGCACTGCCCTTCAAAAAGACATTTTTCATTGTGTGCACATAAAGCCATGTGAACTTGACCAACACTGTGGGCTGGGCAGCCCAGAATAGCTTATGAAGGGAAACATCACGGATTTTAAGAAACAAGATAGCTCCTGTGGGTACTGAAGTGGGGACCCTCATCAGTCTTGGCAGGTCCATCACCCTGTTTTTGATGCAACTGTTGTCTGTGCTGGTCAAAGAAAAGGGGTGTTTAGATTGTTGGGATCCCACCTCATGAAAGGAATAACCCCTGGATAGGTAAGTCAATTGATACTGGCATTGGGACTGCAGTCTAGGGCTTAAGCAATAAGGCTGAGGTCTTGATCTTGTAGATTTGTTGAATTAAATAGGTTTTGTTCACCAAAGGGCATATTCTTTATGCAGGATTAAGCCCATTTAATAAGTCCTGCAGGTTTCCATAGTGTAATTGCTCTTACCACTGATATCATTCCACAGTCTGCAATATATTTGGCTGTGTCAGCCTGTTGCTTGGCTGAAACTACAATTTCAATTATAAAGAGATGTGCCATTGACTGTTTGTTGTCTGGCAGATATTGCGATAGACTGGCAGTCTTTTGCCAAAAGAAAAATTGGTAGTAAGCCATAAAGGTTAGTAATTCTTGATGCAGAATGACAGTGTAGTGGTAGAATCATTTTTATGTCCTATTGTGTCTTGTTTGCATCAATTCTCATCAGTCAGAGTAAAGTGAAGTTTTGAGGAAGCCTTGTTGTGGATGGCTTTGATAATGTTGGATGTTAGGGCCAGTTTAAGAAAAAACAATGGCACAATCATCATGTGGGATGCAGCAAAGATTCTCCATTTGTTTTTACATCAATGGAGCAAAGGAAGGCTTTTTCCAAGACTCATCATTGCCCTGAGAAAAGAAGGACAGATAATGCTACAAGTCCCATAGTCTCAGTTTTGATGAAGTCAATCACTGGGTCAGCAAGTGCATGCCTAGTCCTAAGAACGTGACAATATGGAGTGGATGCTCAATTCAGAGATGACTGCTCTTTGCAGTTAGTGGTAGTGAATGACCTCCAAATCCTTGACTTGAGAAGATGATGAGAGAGTGACTAAACAAACTTAGAAGATTCTGACTGATAGTCACCCTCCAGCTCTGCATTGGAGGGACCAATGTTCTTTCCAGAGTACTTGATATAGGAGAGAAAAGCACTGGGAAAAAAGGAGCAGTGCTGCATGAAATGCTTGATGATACAAAATTCAGTTCTGTTACTTGATCATCCATGTGTCACCACAAAGGATGAGCTGGAAATGTTGGATTAACTGGAAACAACCTGGTTAGGATGGCTGGCAGCTGTGATATTGACAGTATGGAAACTTTGACGGAGCTGCCTAAATGGAAGGAGACTTCTGCCTATATTGTGGGGCAGTCTCAACACAGGTGAGGCTCTTCAAGCCTGAATGAAGTATGGTTCAGAATACCATGGCCATTCTTTGAAATCTCTCAACGTGTTTCCCCTTTGGGAGTCCTTCTGCCCCAAAAAGGTGATGGAGAGCAAGAGTATCAACTTATGTAAGGTTCTTGCAAGGAACAACCCCAAGTCCTTTCTGGTTTAGGTAAAGCCAGTCAGAATGGCTAGATTTAGACAACACAATGACCCTCTCTCAAGGGTATGGGCTGACCATCAGTTGTTGAAATATGGATTATCACAGTATCTGAACCCAGCTGAAATAGCAAACCATGCTAAACTAGCCACAGTTCACAACCCAGCAACACCATAGGTTCTACTTATGGGTCGTTTGTAGTTAACAAACCATGGGTTATCTGCACGTTGGCTTTAGACGTATTTTAACAACTCAAGGTTCAGCACAAGCCACACTCAACCCATCCTCAACCCTTGAATGTGGGTTATTGTGTTTTCTGAGCCTAGGCGATGAAATTGCAGGTCCTTTCTGGAATCCAGCAAGTGACTATAGTCAGATGATGGTGCACGGGCCTCCACCCAAGTTAGCTGTTCATGAGTGACAGAAATGGGGCAGAAGAGTCTCTTTTAAGTAGAGCCTGAGAAAAGGGCTTTATTCAGAGATAGTGGATAGAAACATGGAAGATATTTCCATGGTGTCAGATAAGGTTCCTGCTGAAAAGTGGGCACATCATTCTGTAAAAGGTGGAAGAAAATGTCATTTTATTGGTAACTGGAGAGCTTTGGGGCTTTGTCCTTTTTGAGATAATGAACTCCAGTGTGGAGAGGTCTCTAGGGGTAGTTTTCTGTTGCTGGGACCATGGTAGCAGCTGGAAGCAGTGGTCACAATGAAGCTAACAAGAATGGTGCTGAAAAGGATGCTGCTCCTGTGGACACTGAAGGAGATAGCCTTGGTTGAAATCCCTACTTTTTAATTGGTTCCACTGGTTGCAGGTTATACTGCTACCACACAGGGTAAAGATGCTGTGCTTCCTTTAGTAAAACCTTGGCAATGTGTACATGATGCCCAACAGGACAGGCTGAGATTGTGGCCTCTCTCAATGGTACTCTACTCCCACAGTCCGCACAGAAAGTCTCAGATCATTTAAAGAACAGGAAACAGCTACAAATACTGAAGCATAAAAATATACCACCACAAACAAAAACAGCTTATTGTAGGTACATAAATAACATAGATTGATTCCAACCATTGCCTGGCTGCTGTCACTTAGTTACAGTGGCACAAGCAGAGGTTTGCATTGCAACACATAAAGCAGCAAGCAATTCTGGATAAATGCAAGAGAAAGGTTCAGCTCTGCCTTCATTTGCCTTTACAAAGCCCTAAAAATTCTTTCCACAATGTACTGCAGCAAGTACAAGACTGTATTGGTACTGATCAGCTAGGGGTTATCATTATCTTAAAAGTCTATCTGTGCAATGTATTTAAAGAGCAAGGTTTTCTCAAAGGTTTCCCCCATTTAGAGAATTCCCCAAAAATGCAACAGAACCAATATCTTACCTTCCTACAAAAAAAATTTTAACTGAACTAGGCTGGTGTGGCAGGAATTAGTCTATATATATATATATATATATATATATATATATATAAACTTTTAAAAGTTTTTGTCAGTACTTTAACACAGTATTCCATTTTAATTGGCCTTTGCATAAATTCATAACTTACTGTTATCAACCCTAATTCTCTGGAATGCATTACACATCTAAAACTGGAACAACAAGTTTGGTGGTTAGCCTTCTGTGAGTCATTGTTTTAAAGAATCTGTTCTTATCCTCAAAGTAGAAATAAGAATAATCTACCTCCAAAATTACTTTTATTTCTACCTCAGAAATGCTCAAAAATTTGGCAAAAGTCTCTTAGCCACAAGGCATATGAAAACTTTTTTCTAAACCACCTATGAGCTGTTCAAAAGTGCCACAGTAGCTGCATGGTGCCTATCCCATTTTATTAATGATATTCTACTGAATCTTAGAAATGTTTATTTTACAATAAACCTTGATTAGCCAATCTAATTTAGAAGATATAAATCAGGAGGAGGAGGAACATCTTTCATGTTAACTACATAATATTCTAAAATCTAGATACCTTTTCAACCAAGTGTGTTATTTATAGGTCTCTGTAAATTACAGAAAAAATGGTACTTGGCTATAAACTTGAGGCCAGCCAGTCAAAAATCCTGGTATTGGACATATGAATATTCAGATATCACACATGAGAATTCAAAAGTGTCACTAACAATTTTCTCTGCAAATGAGACTGAAACTATGAACTGCATTGCATAACTGTCTTTTGATCATAGCTTGTTCCCACTAGTTTAAACAAATCACTGTTCCAAATTTGGATGTCTTGGGAAACCACAATAATTTAAAAGGGCAAGTAGATTTTTATCTCCATCTTTGGCACACAGGAAAAGTAGAAAAAGGTGTGTTTCACATTCTCTTTTGCACACTTAACAGTTTCTACAGTCTTTTTTTTTCTTTGTGAAAAAAGCAAGCATGTGACTTGTCCAGGCACGTACTTTTAAGAAGTGATGGCAGGGGCCTTCCTCTTGGCCTGTAACTCACTGAAACTCTGATCCTGCAATGGTAGCAGGATAACTGGTCAAAAGATATGGGGAGGTGGCCAAAGCTGACAGACAGCACATGTGTTCCATCCAGCAGGACCACGTCTCTGTCTTCTACATTTGTACTTAAAAGAAAGTGAAAGATCTCCGCCTGAGATCTGAACAGCCATCAGCCAAAGTAGACAATACTGGGTTAGATGGATACATACTCTGACCTGACAGTCTCCTGTGTTTCAAGTATACAAGGGGAGGGGTGGAAAAATCTTGCTACTGGTAGAATCTCTTTAGTACTCAGAGAAAGAGGAAAAGAAGGGGAGGGCAAAGAAATGATAAGATGAACAAGAGGTGTGCAGTCCAGCAATGTCTGTGTTATCCATGTAACAGATACATATTATTTAAATACAGAGAAGAAGCATTGCATTTAACCAGCAACATTACATTTCAGTACAAGTAATACATTCCCAGCAGCAGAGGTGCACTTTGGCAGGATAATGTCTGTTTGGGATCATGAGGTTATGGGGAGGTTCTTTGTTCAAAGAAGCAAACAAACAAACAAACAAACAGAAACCCACAAAAGAAAAACAAAAATCTTACAAATGCTCAGCATGGCCAGATGCTAAGGATACTAGAGAATCCACACCAGATCATGCTTACATTTCATATAACACCACTGGGATTAGATGCTCTGCTTCCTTTATAACCCAGCCACACACAACCTGGTGCTCTCTAGTTGTTTTGGATTATAACTGTAATTTCCATGATTACTGACAATTGGCCATGATGACTGGAGCTGATGGGAGTTACAGTCCAAAACATATGCAGTACACCAGATTTCTTTTCCCCACGATAACATAAGAGCAGTCAAAAGGCAAGACTAACTTCCAGAAGACCATATAATACTGAGTGGCTCCTAGGGTTACTTAAAAAAATGTTGGTTTAAGTAAACCTTGGTAAAATCCAGCAAGGCACTTTTAATGTCCTTAAGAAAAGGGTATACTGTGCTTTAAGTATTCAAAGATTCCAGGCATCATTGCTATATATAAGTGAGACCACCTCTTCCTTAAATGTGATTTTCCCTCTTCGCTAGCGCTATCTACCTCTGAAGCAAAGTTCCCACAATTTTCAAAATCCCATATATTTTTCTTTGAATCATGTATTTGACTCCTTCTATAAAGGGAAGAATAGGTTTTTCTCTTATGGCAAAACTATCCTTCCTGCATATAGTCTATACCACTACCACCACTGCAGTAGCACATTCCGTAGACAAAGATATGTCAATGGCCAAAATAAATTATAGGCTATAGACACCATACACCCATTAAAAACATTAAACTCCATTAGTCCATACACTCATTAAAAAACAAATCCAACATCTAGCATCTCTTAACAGCAATGTATGTTTCCTAACAACTTATGTGTATGGTTTTTTTCCCCCAGTGTTTTGCTGTCCTTTGTGTCTCAGCAGCTCTTACATCTGTAGTACAGTTGAGGAAAATATATATAGGTTAGTAGGTCACAATACCTTAAAAGTATGGTAAAACTCAGGGTTGATATATCAATTGATCATCATCTGTCTGGACTGTGGAAGTTTCCTCTTTCTTATGTTTGATTAAACCTGAAAAAGAACACATGTTAACAATCATTATCACAGTAATAAGATTTTGACATCTTATCTAGCAGAAGTGAAAATAACTTAATTGAAATTACCCTCATCTGTTCTATGCAGGCCACTTAATAAGAACTCAAACATATTCGAATATAATTGTTTGAAGTTAACTTGCAAACAGTCACTCTAGTTTCTGCATTTGAGGAATAGACTTAAATGTGCATGCATTTTAACAATATTTACAGAGAACTGAATTAAGAGAATCTTGGATCTTTCAACATGCAGAATTAATGCTCCTATGGTCCTCTGGACAGTATGTTACGATGTAGCTATTTCCATTTTTGAGGTATGAAGCAACAGCAGAGGTACAAAAGAATACTATCTAAGAATGCTGTAATTGATGATTACAGAATGTCAGCGAACTCCCAGAAGGAGCCCAATATAAAAACAATATTGAAACCTTTCAATTCATAGCCATAATATTGGACTGTCAACTGCTGGCTTTCTGTATCGTTAAAGCAACTATCCCAATGTTTTGGTAGTGAACAACCTGTAGAAGAAACTGTTTGCACAATCAGTTTTGCACTGTTTCTTTCTTTGTACAATAACAGCAAGAAGACATCCAGGCTTATTTCTGCCCTAGGAGTCAATCACTGGTTATTGTTGGTAGCAGATTCATTGCCATCTGCAGTAATTTTCCTTTTAACTTCCACTTAATCTTCAAAAGTAGATAGAATTGTTAAAGAGATAATAATATTCACTCACAGTAATTTTGCTCTTTAAATAAATACAGCTACCTGTGTATATAAACACCCAAGCTGTCAACACACACACACACATGTACACGTACACACATGTACACGTGGATATTGCATTGTTCCTCAATAAAAATCATCCTTAATTAATCTGAAAGCTTAGTTAGCTAAATTATATTCTTATTAAATGAAAATATATGAAAGTATCTGAATGCTTCTTTCCATTTCATATCAAAATTTATTTGAAAAAATGAAGAAAAAGTTTGAATTTTATACTCTGTGAGCCATCATCTTTCCTGATCAGAAATTATTATAATAGCTCCAAAAGGTTTAATAGAAGAGATGGGTAAATCAGCCAGCAAACACATTCTTTACTCAACAGTTAAGCCCATAACTGAATATACATCATTAGTCTCAAAAAAGCCATGTCCAATGCATAAAGTAAGCAAAATGTATAGCACATTCATTTACATCCAAGAGAAGGAGCTAATTTTTACAAAACACATGAATTTAAACAACTGCAAAATCTATTGTTAAACCTAAATGTGGAAGACTGGGAATTTTTCACAGTAAACAGTTATGATTATCATCAACAGGACACGTCTGAAGAGTTCCCTAATGTTTCACTACTGAAATTTATTGTACATTTATCTGTGCAGTTTCAATATACTACCCAAATAAAACAAAAGGAAATTTAACTCCGGTCTGACTTGTAATTTAGGTGCTACACCACTAACCTTAAAATAGAGGTTTGTTCATTTACAGGTACATCACCACATCGCTATTCCGAATGTAAACAAAAGACAGCGGCATGCACCCCAGGCTAAGGATGTCAGCATTTTTCAAACACCTTTCTGACTGTTCCAATTTATGGTGATGCAATTTGACCTACATTTTCAGTGGCCAAAGAGAGACGGAGATACAAAGGGAGGTGGAGATGGCAAAGCGGGGGGGGGGGGGGATGATGAGATTCTTCACCCACCATTCTACTCACTGGGGTTTTAATTGACTCCACAAAGGGGCTAAATAGCAGGGGCAGAGATACAAACTATTTCAAGGGTGAAGATACTGTTTTCAGAATACAAACCAAAGAATATAGAAGGCATAAGCAGGCATGGAGTAGGTTTTTTTAAGCTATTGACAAAATTTAATGTCCTCATTAAACAAAGTAGCAAGTAATCCAAGAAGGAATGTTGAAATACAGATGCCAGAGATAGGCAGCATTATTTTCAAACACAGCTCTCCTCAGAAGATGTATCTAGCATCTTTTGACACATACTAAAATTAATAAACAGCATAATTCCAACATTACTAAGTTCTCCTTATTGTGTGATTTATGCTTGCATAAAAATGAGTTTATTGTACTATATGTACATGTGTGTTTATTTAAACACACCCTTTATATTAGTATTTCGGCCTCAGCATCTTTGAAGCATCACTTTGCCAAATTCTTGAGTTTAAGACATTTTATACCTATTTTTATATAACTTTGAATCACACACAAGAACCCACACCCAAACATTTATCATAAGTCTTGTACAAATGAGTAAGAGAAAAAGGAGCCATATGCTGAACTACCTACTTCAAAATGTTGTTGAAAGCATTTATTTTATAGTAGCCATGGAATAATGCCTGAGTGGATAGAAGCAGTTCTTGTACACTGGAGGAGTTTCAATACTTTCAAAAGGCAGACAGACAAGGATTAGTCAATTACTTCACTGGAGGGTGAAGCTTCAGACACACAAAAGGATTTATGGAGCCCACTTGGTCCGTGGCAAATGCCTTCTCAGCCAACTCGCAACAGTAAGAAAATTACTGCTATGGAGGCTCCAAGCAGGCTCTTCCACTCCTTTGCCATGTTCCATTTTTAATTTTCCAACTGACAGTTTACATTCTATGGTTAGGCCTCACTGGAGTATCTTTTAAAAATTGGGGTGGAAACTGTACTTCTACAAACCTTGAAGGTTCCCCAAGCAGGCCTGTATCTCTTCTTTTTTTTTCCTCAGTGACTCAAAGTTATTCACACTCACTCCTTGAGTTTTCCATCTTAACAGGTGTCTTTTCATGTTTGACCAGGTATATAGGTAACAGTGGCAGGTAACATATAGTCCTCCAGATGTGTTGCCTACAACTCCTATCAACCCTAGCCATCATAGCTAATGTAAAGGGATGATGGGACTTGTAGGCATCATCACCTAGAGGACTACAAGTTGCCTACCCCTGCTAGAAGCACTCCTAACTCCTTTAAAAGAGAAACACACTCTTCTCCCTCATTGCTTCCTTCCTCTCTCACATGAACCGAGTAGCATAGTGTCTCAGGGACTAAGCTACAAATCAAGAAGCCCTTTACTTGAATTTCACTTCCGCCATGATCTGAACAACTCTCTTATGGGTAATATGGAGATAATACAACTTAATTCAAAGGGATTACCTGAAAATAATGGATGTGAAGAACTCTGAACATTCTAAAGAATACAGGCTGGCATCAAAATTTTCCAGGGCAGAAGTATCTTCACAAGGGAACTTTGTTAATCCCTGCTTTGGAGTTTCTTTTAAAAAATGCCCTGACATTCTAAGCAGCACCTGGATGTTGCGTCTAATTGTCATTTTAATTACCCAACATGCCCCAACCTAACAAGAATTTTAAATAGCACCCACTCAGCCTCCTAGCACTACTTAGAGCACTGCTGTTATCTGTCATAGATAGTGTATGGACCTGCCAAGGCAAATCAATAGAAGAGGGGGCCCACAGAAGCACTTTTCCTAAGGCTTTCTTAAGCCTTGCAGTTATGAATATCGAATGCTCTTTTTTCATACAGGCAAGATTCAGGGAGATTAATGTGTTTTTTAACCTTCAGGGAGGTTTGTGCAAATTTAGCTTTCAAGTGTGGGGACAGTTATGCCAACTTGCTAATATGCAGCAACTATAATTCTACAAAAGAAACTTTACACCACCAATTTGCACTTATTAGCAGTGTAACAGATAGGCAGTTAAGTCTATACTACAAAGGCCCAAGGGATATGTGCCAAGAGCTGCAGCTAAACAAGCTACAACAAAGCACTTGATTAATCTGTCAGGTGTAATGTGGGTTAGCGAGCAAAGAAGCAACCCACTGGAGTTTATTTTCAGGGTGACTATCTTGATGCCAGCCCACAACATAACAGTAAACTGTCAGTTAATTCCTCTTTCACAGCACCACAGGAGGTAATCGAGGGGAGTAGTGAATGCACACAGCACCACCTACAGGCAAGGTGACTTCTCAATCTCAGCCATTTGTGTCCAAATGTTGTTGTTTCACTGGGATGGAAAATGAAAACACTGTGTTCTTTTTCTCTCCCTTCCATGATAGACCTAGACTACTGCAAACCTTTATTCCTATGGATATCCATGACTACGTAGAACTGAATCTATTTCTACATTATGTTGCACACAAATTCACTCACTCCTGTGCAGCTCTCATGCTACATCCTTGCAAAACCTATTTTCCCTTTTACATGTTGCTAACTTCTACCTATTACACATTGTTTCTCATAAATATTCCAGCCAAAAAATCTGGCCAGTATGGAAATATTTATCACCCAGGACCTCCACAGGCTTCCCAGTGCTAGTTTTCTTACTGTCAGTTTGCAACAGTTTCAACTTTCAGTAAGAGTGGAAAAATGTGACAAACTTTTAGGTCTGTAGCATTTCTTTTTCCAAATCAAGGACTAAAATGGACATATTCTATACAAATTCAAGACAGCATTTTCCCCAACACACAAATACACGTGGGAACATGGCTTCATTTAGACAACATAATAGCCTTCATTCAAGAGTTAAGTATGGGCAGAATGTGTGTTGTTCAGGAAATCTGGGTTATCATGCTGTCTGAACCCAGATATTTATTTATTTAAAATATTTATATGCTGTCCTGCCGCGAAAGCCTCAGGACGGCTCACATAGATAAAATACAATAAAAAGTAACATAAATAAAATTATCGACCCACACTGGCTGCAATAAAAACATATAGGTCATGATATTAAAACTTATTAAAATATTGCTGAAATAAAAAGTTCTTAACCTGGCACCGAAAAACATATAACGACGGCGCCAGGCGGACCTCTCTGGGGAGTGCATTCCATAGGCGAGGTGCCACCGCAGAGAAGGCCCTCCTCAGGGTACTTTGCCTCCTCATCTCTCTCACGGAGGGTTCCCGGAGGAGGGCCTTTGCTGCGGATCTCAGGGGGCGGGAGGGCAAATATGGAAGAAGGCGTTCCTTTAGGTATTCAGGTCCCAAGCCATTAAGGGCTTTATAGGTAATAACCAGCACCTTAAACTGAGCCTGGACTTCGATGAGAAGCCAGTGAAGCTGATAGAGGACTGGGGTTATATGAGAATAACGCCCAATCCCCGTCAGCAACCTGGCCTCTCTGTTTTGCACCATCTGAAGTATCCAGACTGTCTTCAAGGTCAGCCCCATGTAGAGCACATTGCAGAAATCCAACCGGGAAGTAACCAATGTATGTTTCACTGTTGCTAGGCAATCTTCCTCCAGGTAGGGACACAGCTAGCCGAAGCTGAAGGAAACCGCTCCTCACCACTGCAGTCACTTGAGCTTCCAAGGACAGCTCTGGGTCGAGGAGCACTCCCAAGCTGCGGACCCTGTCCTTTAGAGGGAGTGCAACCCTATTCAGGGCAAGGCCCAAGTCACCTACCCAGAAGCTCGATCCACCCACCAACAGGACTTCCATCTTGTCTGGATTGAGTTTCAGTTTATTGGCCCTCATCCAGCCCATTACCTCGACCAGATATGATAAAAAAAACTATGGCTTGTTAACCACAGAATCCATGGCTTGGTGTTGTGTACCATTGCTTGTTATTTTGGCTGAGTTCAGACAACATGATAACCCCTAATTCAACAGCGGCCAATGAATCAATGGCAATCCACATTCAACTCTTGACTGAGCATTACTGTGTCACCTTAACCTAGTCACAGTTTGCAAACGCCATCATTTTGTCATTTTCTAAGCCTCTTAATTAATCATATGGCTATCTGTATACTACCAGCACAAACTTCTTCTCAGTTGTTGGACAGCTGCAGAAGTGTTGCAGCTCCTTTTCACCCAACATCTTCCTCAACAATGGTTACTCAAACTAGAAAGGGAACCTGATTCCAACACAGACATCTTCAAAGTTATAAACCCCATTAGGAAGACTTGGTCTTGTAATACTGGTGTCTCCCTAGTGTATTGTACTGGTGGGCTTCAACATTTATGCTTAGGCCACCTTGTTCATACTGACTCAGAATGTTATGCCTTCCATGGTAACCATGGCTATGTCCAAATTTATATCTGGCCCCATGGGTTTTCTGTGTTGGGTGATAGTGATCCGGGGGTGACAGAATTTGCTATACTTTTATTGTCATGGTCAGATTATATCTGGTAGGATTCATACGTATTGGTGCTCTAACCCTCTACAGTAGAAAGGAGAATGATTAAGATGGGCCCCAGACCTCAATTTCTACATTATGTTGCATGCAAATTCACTCAGTTCAGTGCAGCGCTCATTCTACGTCCTTGCAAAAATAATTCATCATTAATCCAAAAATAATGGATTTGGATGGTTTTCTGGCAGCTCTTGGGAATTCTCTTGTCATCTTGGCAAGCAATTCTGTTGAAGCCCTGGCTGACTTTCGGAACATGGAAATGGTTAACATGATTGCTCCCAAGCATCCTATTCTACTGAGCTGAGCCAATCAAGCTCTCTAAGTTTCCAGAGAGTTGGGACAATGAAATAAATGCAAATGCCGCATTAGCAGAAAATACAAAATTAGTCCAACTTAATATGGGCTAAAATTCATTTGAAAACCTACTCCATGGTAGTGAGAATGGCATAAAATTATATTTCTCTGCCACTATTGGGATTTGCCCAGTGGGGTTTTTTTAGGTGGTTCAAGGCCTACGACTCTTAGACTTACAAGATGAAAATGCTGTTTGAGCATCCATTCTGATGAATGGTGTGACACCTTGCAATTGACGCTGCCTATATCCATGTTGACATAGATGCTACAGTTGATTGAACCCAGCAACAAAAATACCAAAATATTATTTCAATGATTAAAGATGATAGTGGTAAGATGTATATTCATTCTGAAGACATAAGACTCTTGGTTTTAAAACGCATGGTAGAGGTTATAAACTATAGCAAGATATGGAACTTTCTTTTCTTATGTTAATCTTCCTGTTTAGATACAGGAAGGTAGCCTTTTATTGCCACCTTGCATTTTTAGGAAATTATAAAAGCAGAAACTAATAGGAAAACTAGGAAATCACCTGGTCTGGAAGCACTTACAATGGAATGATATAAAACATTTTCTAGCTTTTCAGTTCCCAAGCTTTATCACTGTTATAATATCATTTTTAAATAGGGTTCTTAGTATTTAACAACAATTACCACAATTCCTAAAACAGATAAAGATAATCTTATAGTGCTAACTATTAACCCATGTAATTAATTATCATCAACATTAAAATATTAACCACAATTCTGGATAATAGACTACAACAAGTTATTACAAAAATTACTCCAATCAGGTGGGATTAAACAGACAGAAGGTTAATAATCTCAGACTTGTTGTTGATCTGCTGCGTTAAACAGCAATATAACAGATACAGCTGCCATTATTTTTTGGATGTTGAAAGGACTCTAATAAAATTCATTGGGAACTTATTTGGTTACACTGAAAAATGTTGGGTTTCCTGAAGATTTTCAGAAATTGATTAAAATTTCATATTCACCCTCAAGAGCAAGAAGCAGGAAAAAAAGTCTGGTTGTTTTTTTGTTTTTGTTTTTGTTTTTTTTTTAATGTGGGTGAGGTACCACTCTCTCCACTCATATATGAACCCTCACCATGTGTTATCTGGCAAAATGTTAGCATACATGGTTTTGCAAATTGCAGAATTTAAACTTATTCATTACGCTGCTGATCTTCTATTGTTTATCTCAGAACACCAGTGATCTGTTCTACTTTGATGCAGTTGATTAATGATTTGATGTTATTTGGCTATTATATTAAATGGTCAAGTTTGATTGATGTTATTTGAAGATACTATACCCCATAGTATGCTAATTAATTGGCAACTGAGACTTTGCCCAGAGTTTATTACTTATGTGGGAATACTTATCCCTAGAGATCTATCATAAATAATCAAACTACATTAAGAAAGGTGATCAATCAAATCTTTCATGACATTGATAGATGGGCATCTTTAAAGTTAAAGGATAGGATAAATATATTTAACAAATGTAACACCTCAAATTGTCTGTATTCTATGTGATATTCCTCTAACCAGCAGCTTCTTCCAAAAATGTAGTGCTTTGTTTCATGAATTACTATGAGGTCCCAATCCACCAACAATAACCATGAGAAGGACACACATTTTGATTAAAGAGGGTAGATCTGGTTTCCCTGATTTCTTTCTATCATTGGGCCTTTTAGCTGACATCTACTAAATATTGGTCTTTCCTGCTCATACCAGATTTTTGTCCCTGTTCAGTTTTGGAATCCATATCCTTAGAGTCTCTCTCTAAATGGACTGCCTTGGGTGCTTAGTATACCAAAGCAAATAGGGCAATCCTAGCAAATGACAGCAAAAGAGGTGTGGCACATAGTTTCACATCGACTGCAGTTTGACCTATTGAATATGGATAAATATGGATAATGAACTGGAGCAACCTTTTTTGCCCAATCAATGCAGTACTTCGATGGCATTCATTTCAGAAGGGGTAACAGAACTTATCCATTCTTGGGTGCACACCATAACCTGGTGAGGGGGTCTGAGAATGTGGGAGAAGCTGACAACAATGTCACCAGGCCAGACTCTCACAGCTGATCCCCTAGCAGGGTCCCCTTAGGCAGAATGGTCAAATCTGAGGCACCAGATGAAGATGCATCTGTCCTCTTAAATAGTAATGGTCACATCGGCAGATAAGAAAGGATACTTCAAATAGTGATGGGGTGGAGAAACTCCTGTAGGGCACCTGGGCAACAGTAGTAATTAAAGGTAGCACTGACAGAGGATCTTTCACAGACTACAGCAGTGATGCTCAAGCTAACTCTGAATAGTACTGCACAGGAAAAAAAAGGGGAAATCACTTCTGAACATTTTTACCTTGAAACCTTATGACGAAACAATCCAGAACAAAATAAGAGATGGTGGCAGAAGATGAAGCTTCCAGACTGGAAGGGACTCAGTCAGATACTGAGAAAGAACAAAGGTGTTCTTTCTCAGTACAAATAGTGCTGAGACAGTGCCTTGACAGCACAAAGTACAAACAGTGCTGTCACTAATGATGCATCTAGATCAAAGCTGAAAGGAACTCTTGTGGCTGGCATGCACAAAGGTAAAAGGAAAGTGCAACACTGTAGAACACATAATATTGGGAAAGGAAATGTGAGAAGTATAAATCAAGGCAAACTGAAACCCATAAAGCAAGTAATTGAATGTTAAACATCAAAGCACTTGGTGAGAGTCAGCTAGAGAAGACCTTTTCAGTCAAACACGAACTGTTTTATTCTGGAAATGACAAACTTAGAAGAAATGGATTGGCTGTAATACTGAGTCAAGATATAGCACAGGAAGTAAGGGGCAATCATATAAAATTCAACCAAATCATATAGATCAGTATTTGTGGAAAACCTATCAATATAACTATCATTCAAGTCTATGCACCAACAACAGATGCTGAAGGAAAAAACAACTGAAAACTTTTAAGTGTTCAATAGGAAAGAAACACTCATAATCATTAAGGACAGGTGAGAAGCAGAAGCAGAAACCAAAGGAGGACAGAAATAGGAAACCTGAATAAAACTTTTCAGCAACTATCGCCCAGGAACAAAAATAACTATTACAATGGTCAATACAAAGAAATGGAAGAGGAAAAGCACGACACCTCTTCCAGAGAATCCAAGAAATCAAAGGAAAATTCAAACCTAGAGTAGGAATGCTGAAATATCAACAGGGGAAGACAGGATCTGAAGAGGAGAAAATAAAGAGAAAGTGGAAACCCAAATATGGAAGTACTATACTGAAGAGATATGAGGATGACAGACTCCTTTGAAGAAGACTAATATGAGGAACAACCTGCAATATTAGGTGAAATGAAAGCTGTTCTGAAAGCACATGGAAGGAAGTGGGGTCCCCAGTACCTACAGCTGCATTTTTACATGCTGGTTTAGCCTCTTGTAAGCCACCCAGAGAATTCTCAGGTTATCGGGCAGTATAATGAAATAGTAATAATAGTAATAAATAATCAAGAGATGAGGAACTGAACTAGATGGACAGTACAGTATCCTCATAATACTCATAGTTGTATTATGTGGCGGTGAGGGCGGCGAAAAAGAAATTCTTCTCTGTTTCCATTGCCTCCTCAAAAAGCCGTCCAGCGGAGCTTTTTCGGGTGGTACAAGGGCTAGTCTGTCCTGGCCCTAAGAAAGATCTGGTTCCATTCTCGAAGGCCCGCTGTGACAACTTTGCCAAGCATTTCAGGGAGAAAATCGCTCAGATTCATCACGAGCTAGACTCTACTAGTGATTCAGAGGCTTCTGGGGAGATACCAATGTC